>NC_056732.1:302240923-302470923 GCF_019279795.1 Protopterus annectens | reverse complement strand
CAATGCATATACTGCTTGGGCCCAGGGCATCTTCAAAAAGACCATGCCATCTGTCATGGCTTTATCCACCAGGCTCTAGTAGAAAGAAAAAATAAATTAATATTGAAAGGTCTTCTGAAATCTGACTTCAACAAGGCTATATCTGCAGCCAGTTCCCATTCTTCCTTTTCATCATCCTCCAAGAAGAGGAATAGTTTGTTTCCTTCCAATCCCTCGGAATCAACTTCTAAAAAGGCCAAGACTTCCCTGGCTCCCACTATTTCTTCATTGTTGAACGGGAAAACAGCTATAGCTTCAGTACCATGGATACTATCTTCTGCATCATTTTCGGAACCAACTAAGCATTCTGACCTGACTTCCACTCCCTCATCTGTTCCTCAGATATTGGAACCAAAGCAGTATACTTTTAAGGATCTTCCAAGGACAATATGCTCTCCTTCTATTGATCCATTTACAGACAGACCCCCAAGTCTTTTTTGGACAGACCCCAGTCCCTGTCGGTCTCTTCAGTCTGTTCCACCAAGAGCATCAATGAGTCCGATGTTCTGAGGCTGGTGGATCAGCTTCTGGCAGCGTGGGGATTTTCCACCACTTTCCAAGCCTGCCTGGTTCTGGAACACTTCTAACTCATAAATCAACTATTATTCCTCTTCTGACTCCATTTGAGACTTCAAAGCTCCTGGTGTCGACAACCACAGTTTTGACTGCTTCGGTACCAATCAGACCTGTGTCGCCAGCACTGATCACAGCTTTGAGCACTTCAGTTTTGTCAGGACAGGAGACCTCCTGCGGCTTAAGCTTCGGTGTCAGTTCCAGGGACCGTGGTTCTAGTCCATTTCTTTGGAGCAGGCCATGCTTCTCAGGGCTTCAGCACACATAAGCTTGGCTCCAGCTTCGGCTTCGGAGGCGGCTCCCAAGGTGCGGGGTGTGACCACAGTTCCAAGCAAGCTTATCTCAGTTCTGGGCTCCCACCCCTCTATGGTGGGACCTGCCTTCCAAGCTATGGAGAGGGCCTTGTCCATTGTGGGCACGCAGTCTATGCCATCTTCATCGGGCCAACAACCTAGTCCTTTGCTTGTCCAAAGCTGCCACCAGCATCAGCCCTGTGGGATGCTGCAATGGTAGTTATGTCTGCTTCAGAAACCACTCTGGCACATCCCACCAAAGAGGTACCCATGAAGAGAAGGTGCAAGAGGAAGCACCTGGACTCCCCTGAAGAGTCTTACACAGAAGGTACCGATTTTGATGAAGGGAAAATTCCCCAAGGTCACCCCCAGAAGACGTCTCAGTTGGAGACATTTTAGAACTCCTAAAGCAGAGGGGTGGCTGGATATCCCATCAGAAGAAAATGTTGCAGAAAAGAGGAAAATCCCAGGATGTAAAAAACTCCCTTACCAGCCTCAGTAAGAAGCTGAGATCCCTCATAAAATCCTCCAAAGCAAGTTACAAAAATAAAATTGCTAAAGATTCCAAAGACAACACAAGGCATTCTATAGTTATGTCAAGAATCTAAATGGCAATGCTCTGATCTGCTCTGAGCTACAACAGAATGGCATTAAATATACTAATCCCAAGGATATTGCCAATATACTGTCAGACTTGATTTAGTGCCAACTTCACCCCCCCCTCTCATCCCCTAAATGGCCCATCTCAATACCAAAAGATTGCCAAATTCAAGTAATCATGGCCACACAGGTAGAAACCACACTCTCCAAAGCTAAAAATACAGCATCCATGGGACCACATGACATCCTGGGCTGTGTACTACATGAACTACAAAATGAGCTGGCAGTTCACCTAAGTGTCATGTTTAATCATAGCCTCACCTCAGGCTTCGTGCCCACTGAGTGGTGCACAGCTACAGTTATCCCACTCCACTAAGGGGGATCCACATTGGATCCCGGGAACTACCATCCCATCAGTCTGATGAGCCCGATCTGCAAGGGCATGGAATGCATTATCATAGAACTTATAAACAAAAACATTGGCAACCTTCAAACACTGGACCCTACCCAGTTTGGTTTCATGAAGGGCCGATCTTGTCTCCTGAACCTGATTGACTTGTTTGAATCAGTCTCCAGAGCTGTGGATGAGGGTAAGGTAGTCCACACAGCCTATCTGGACCTCGCCAAGGCCTTCAACACCATCCCCCACTCTGGAATCATAGATAAACTTACTAAGCTAGACATAAATCCCTACATCACTCAATGGGTTGCCACCTGGCTTACTTGACAGAACCCAGACTGTAAAAGTAGCCGACTCCAAATCCAGCTCCAGACAGGTAACAAGTGGAGTACCTCAGGGTTCAGTCCTGGGACCACTCTTGTTTAGCATCTACTTCTTTGAAGTACAGGCCAACACTAAGGGACTCTGGCTAACAAAGTTCTCAGATGACTGCAAACTGGGAGCCATTATTGAATCCCCAAATGATGTGGATATTCTACAAAAGGGCCTTACAGAAACAGTTGCTTGGTGCCAGAGCCATGGGCTTAAGCTTAATGCCAAGAAATGTATAGTTATCCCCTTTGGGAAGAAAACATGTACTCATGAATTACAACCCAGAAAGGTGCAAAAGCCAGATAAAAAACGAACAATACCAAGAAATCAGGCTCTGATGGTCAATAAAAGCAATGAAGGCACAGGAGAAAGGAAACTTCCATAGAATTAGCGTACCACACTTGAACGCTTTCATCAAAAGACTTCATCAGAAACACATTAAAACACCAAAACTACGTTTTTTAAATACAAAAAACTCAAAGCAATTAATTAATCAATTAACATAAAATTTAAAAACACATGACCACATAAAAATAATAACAATAACCTAATGATTTAAATATCTAATTAAATTAATGTCTTTATTAAGACCAAGTTTTCTATATTTTAAAAAACACTTGATATTAATAGTCTCATTTAACCCAGGTTTGTTATCAGCCCCAAGTTTGATTTGCCACTCAGTTTCCCTTTGTTCCATAACATTTTTAAAATCTCCACCTCTCAAATCACAATTAACAACTTCCAAAACAGTAAAAAGAAATTTCTTGTATTAAACACATTCAGAGGCATGTTTGCTTAGGGCATTATTCAAATCTCTAGTTTTAATAGTATATATATGCTCCCTAATACATTCCTGTAATATACGGGTGGTCATACCAACGTAAAATGCCAAACAACCACTACAAAGGCTAATGTAAACCACCCCCTTAGTTTGACAATCAACATAACCGGGAACTTCAAAAGTTCCTAACAAAGAGTCTAGGACTGTGGATAGATTTGGGAAGCACGTATATATGCTTTATCGACCTTTGCACTCATGTCCTTGAACTATATGGCACACTTCATGAGACTCCAGCAAGACCTGATAAAGGAACTTTCAGATACTGTGACAGGAGATGTACCTGAGGGAGTGCAGGACAAGGTAGCTTCCCAGCTGGCAATCCTTGAGTCAATTTGCAATTCGTCCATGAGGCTCATGGCACATGCAGCTGAAAGGATAACTAGGGCAGTGGGTTCAGGCATAGCCATAAGGAGAAATACCTAGATGCGCTTATGTGAATTTGCTGAGCCATTAGAGTCATCTTTTGTCAATTTTCCTTTTGACGGAATATCCCTTTTTGGCCTAAAGTTAAAGAGACCCTTGCCAGATGTGAGAAAGTTGGAAAGACCCTATCTGGTGTGGCCTTATGTTTTTCCAGTACTCAATGGCCCTATTCCAGGAACCATAAGAGTGGAAAACTATGGTTCAAAAAGTCCCAAGGGCCTTTCCAGGACTCACGTGGCAGTGACTCTCCCTGGTGCAGAGGGGGAAGTTATAATGGAAGACACTGCTCTAGAGGCAGAGGTGGCCTGCATAATCAGGGTCCCAGGGATTCCTTTCCTGGTAACTTCTACCAACGCTCCTGAATGGAGGCCCGATTGCCATCCTCTGGAGGCAGTCAGGGGATGCTTATCCCTGCACCTCCCTGCCTGGCTTCAAAAATCATCCGACAATTGGGTGCAGAGGATTATATCCAGAGGTTACAATATTCCCTTTTCAAATCATCCCAGTCATGCAAAAAGAATACCAGATGTTCCACCCAGTCACAGGGATGCAGCAGTGTTAGAAATACAAAAACTGCTCAACAAAAGATTCATCCAAACACTCCCACCAGCCCAGCCCAGATAGGATCCGGATTTTACTCAGAATTCTTTTTAGTGCCAAAGAAAACGGGACTGCAGACCAACTTTAGATCTCAGTGTGTTGAACAAATCTGTTTGACATACCAAATTCCAGATTTTGGGACCGTAACATTTCAAATGGTTACCTGTCTTATTAGTTTTGGAAAATGTTATAAAACTGCTGCAGGGTGACAGTATCTATTCCAAGCATCATTAAAAAAGGCTAAGAAGAAATGTAGGGTCTCCTTGGATATGACAGGTCTTTTTCTTCATTTGACTGATGAATCGCAGTTACCTATTCAAATAAAAAGTCCTTTGCTTCATCTAATCCAGTGTCCTCGATAAAGAAAGAAAATGGTAAGATCTTCAGGGCAAAAGATGCCTTTTTCTAGTAATCTAGCCTTTAGAATATTAACTAATGCACAGAACATACAGCATAAAAGGGACATACAGATGCAACTACGTAGAACTAACTTAAAACAAACTTCCAGAACTAGTAAAACAAAAAAGGCGAACCAGGAACAACTGCAGACCACCGAATAATTTATTTATTTAACCAAAATTGTACTAAGCGCTTTCACCCACACACATTAGGGCATCTTCAGAGTACTGACAATCCCTGTGTTGAACCTCTTTTTAAATCCTTATGTAAATTAGATAATTGAACAATTAAACAATTAAACAAATTATTACCTACGCAGCTAAAAATTCTTAAAGGTACAATCAGCAAAAATGAACATAAACAGCCAGGACTTGTGCAAACTTGTTAATTTGTAAATGTAATAAAACCTTCTTGTCAAAAACTATGTATATGTAATACCAATAAATAAAAGTAAAAATACATATATAAATATCTAGATAATAGTATAAATCTAAATAATTATTAAATATAAACAATTGTTATACAATCCAGCATAAAATCATTCATAAAAAAATTTCCTAACATTAAAATTCATATTGTTATACAAAATATTTAAAACATTAAATTATCAGATGTTAACCTAATACATACAAGATCAAATAAATTGAGACTTGTACTTTAGTATACTTGATATAGAAATATGTTCGTTAATACCAGGGCTAGAACTTGCATTTAGCCGTAATTGCCATAAACATTCTTTAGCCTCAAGTAAGGTGTTGTCATCACCACCTTTGTTATTATTGTAGTATACAATTCTGTCAATAACAAAGAATGAAAATCTCTTAAAATTCTGGCATCTTAGACTATGCATATAAAGAGAACTAGTATTTTTCTGTTTTTTAATGTCTCTAACATGTTCCACTATCCTTTCTCGAAGTTTCCTTATCGTTTTGCCAACATAAAAGGCTGGGCATGATGAACATATAGCTAGGTACACCACCATTTTTGTGTTGCAATTACAATGACCTGGGCATCTAATTGTTTTGCCAAAATTTTGTACATAACATATGGTCCATTATTAATAAATTTACAAGTATGGCATGCCCCACATTTGCTCATCGAAGATGTGTTGAACATATTCTTATTATTAACTGCCTCAAAATGTTCTTTAAGATTCATCCCCCTACTATAAGTGACCTTGGGCCCAGTCCCTAAATTATCAATAAGGTCACCGTTATTCTGGAGAATACTTATCCAGGTCTAATGTACTATATTAACTATCCTGGGTGATATATCATTAAATGGTATAATAAAGGTGTCATTTCTAGTAGTGTTATTAGTCCTAGATATACTGTTGTCAAAACCGTACTTTAATATAGGTTTGTATATTTGATGTCTTTTAATATAAATCTCTTCACTAACTTTAACAATTAATTCTAATGGATAACCTCTATCCAGAAACATATCTGATAATATTTTAATCTCATTGTAAGAATTAATGTCTTCACTAATAATTCTAGAAAATCTGACCATCTGTCCCTTTACTAAATTCTTTTTCTGGTAATAGGGATGGCAACTATCAAAATGTAAAAAAGAATTGGAATGAGTTTTTTCCTAAAAATACTTGATTCTAACTTGCCCATGTTTTTATAGAATAAAATATCTAAATACTCACAATTGTTGTCAAATATCTTAAAAGTGAAATTCAAAAAACTAGATGTCGTTTTTAGAAAATTTTCAAACTCAATAAGCATTTCTCTGTTGCCCTTCCAAAAAATAAGAATGTCGTCCAGGTACCTTAAGTAAAGGGCAATGTTAGGCCAGAAACTAGAAGTAAAACACTTTGTGTTTCCCATAAGGCTAACACCAAATTGGCATAAATGGGGCTTATCTAGCCCCCATGGCCACACCTGTACTTAGTTTATAATATTCACCATTAATAAACATAAAATTGTTTTCAAGTACAATAGCCATCAGTTCACGTAACAATTTGCATTTAGCCTTATTAGACTCACTAAATTTCAGCAAACTTGTCTCAAACATTTCAAGACCTAAGTCATGAGGAATCACTGTGAATAGGTTGACAACATCAATAGTTACCATTGTCATATCGTCTTCAATATCAACAAAATGTTCTCTAGATTTTTCTAGACAATGCCAGGAATCTTTTAATATATGAGGCAGATGTTTTAAAGTTCCCTTACAGTGCAAATCTATATAAGCAGCAATGGCTTCAGTCTTTGAACCCCTGGCAGAGACTATGGGCCTAAAGGGTGGATTGTGTATGTCCTTATGGATTTTGGGGATACCAAAAATGGATGGCGTCATTGGATATTCCACTAATAAAAAATTATATTCATCTTTGGTGATGACTCCATCCATCAAAAATTCATATAGATACCAATCCACCTTAACATATGCCCTTTCCATTTCATGTTTTGACACTTTTTCATACGTCGTATTGTCACTCAACATTATTGTAATTTTGTTCAAATAGTCTGTTTTGCTCATAATAACAACCCCACCCCCTTATCGGGTTTCATTACCCTATATTTGTCGGTAGAAGTTAATTCCTTAAGACAAAATTTTTCAGCGGAAGTCAAATTATCAGAAGTCATTTTTCATTCTTTAATATTCTTCTGATTTGTGTTTCACATAATCTCTCAAACAAATAAATCATTGGGTTCTGTGGGGGTATAAAAGTACTACTCCTTTTTAGAGTAAAACTAGTATTGTCTCTCTGGTTACATTTGTTGTTAACAAAAAACAGCTTAAGGTTAAGTGCTCTAGTGTAAAGTTTTAAATTAATCAAAATTCTACCAACATCTAATTTAAATGAAGGGACAAATCTAAAACCCTTCTTAAAAAGTTTAACATAGGCAGCATTAAAACAAGTATCAGTATAATTGTATATACTAAACCCTCCTTCTGTAATAACAGAACAGTGCCAGTCAGTGTTATCAGTGTCCTTCTCCTGTGTAAATACCATAGAATATGGCAGTCTATCACCACTATCCATATAATTGTGGCATGAAGTGACACTGTCATAAATATCACTCATAAAATGACTAGTTTGATAAACTGGTGCCTCACTCATACATGTTATATTATTACTACTGTGACTACTATTTAGCGGTACCAAGAATTGGTTCTGTGTGTTGTCTTGTAATATGATCGATTCTGCTGATATTGTTGACCCCCATACCGGTCCCGGAGCCGCTCTGGCTAACTTTTTTGCCACCAGTTCGAACATGACTTGTTCTAGCTAGTCTGAATGCCTTTTTGCTGTACTGAATACTTAGCCATCAGATAAGTGCCCTGTTGGGGTTGTTTTTTTTTTCACTTTCTTGGTCTTGTACTTTATTTTGCTACCTAGAGTTCATGTCATCCAAGAAAGGAAAATGTCATTGTGGGAGAATGATGCCTCATAAGGATCATCACAAACCGTCTCTTTTTTTGTTTGGGCATTTCCTACGACCACACCTCTTATCATATCTGTAAGGCATTTGTGCCTATAACACTCAGAAGCATTTGTCTTCTCTGGCCCTTTATCTTGAAAACCAACAGCTTAAACAGCCCAGGGAACAATGGCAGGATACTTTAACCTTGAGATACGTGCCCTCTAGAAGCAGGTAATAGCTCTTTAGGTCATTTGGCATCTACCTGGGATTCCTATGCAGCAACTGCATCAGAGGCTGGCATGGATCTGTCCTTCCACACATCCTTTCAGGCTTTGCAGGTTATCTGCTCTCGACGTTGGGGGGGGGACTATGGATGATTATCTCTGAGTGTCTTAGAGGGATTCCACAGATATTGTTCAGAGAATTGGTTCCAGGTTCTCTTTATCAAATCTCAGGAAGGGATGGAACCACCAGTATTTGTTAGGGCTGATATCTCTTCTAAGAAAAGACAAAATATGAAGCATGTTTCAGTCCCGTCCTAAGTATCCTGATAGGGAATGGCAGGGGTTTACTCAGGTCTTGTTTTCTGCCTTGACGGCCTTAAAGCCTCCTCAAAGAGTTTTGGTAACTGCTCCTCCTTGGACCTCTACCCCTTTAAATGGCTTAAGGAACTGCATTCCTTGGATGAGGATTTAGTGTCTGAGTGGTCTTTGTCTTGTTCTTCACAGATGCCTTTACCTTTGGTTATGGTTCTTTTGAAGAGGAGCCCTGAGTCTCCTTTTGAGGAATTGCCTTTTGAGGACGCATTTGCTAAGATGATGGAATACTTTAAGTGGGATTCTTCTCAAATGTCTGATATTCAGAGATGATATTATGAGTTGCTTCAAGTGGATACTCCTAAACCATTGACAGTTCCTCCTGTGTTGGCTGCTTTGTTAGATACTTTCATTGCTGCTTCCAGGTCTCCTGATTCTTAACCTTCTGCTCCTAAGAAACCTGACAGGTTTTATAAGGTTTATGAGGATTGTCATTTTTGTTATTTAAATGTCCTTCTGCTGATCCTGCTGTAGCATCATTCTCTTTGACAAACCTTCTAAGCTTTTTCCCTCTTGCAAACTTTTGCCTTCTGATAAGGATAGTAAGGCAGTGGCGAGGATTGGTAAGAAAGTTTACACTGCTTCTACTTTGGCCTTTAGGGCTATTAATTACCAGACCCATATGACCAGGTATGCTCTGGCCTTGATTTCTCAGGCTTGTCAGGTTATTTCTGACCTTCCTGATTCTGAAGGCAAACCCTCTGACTTATTTTTTTAGGTTCTGCTTCTCAAGTGGCTCTCAAAATGCTGTAGAGCAACTTCCTCATTTCTTAGAGGTTCTAGGGTCCCTGCTGAATCAAGGAATCATTCAACCTGTTCCCCCTCCCCAAGTGGGAAAGGGGTTTTATTCCAGGATGTTCCTCAAAAGGAAGGCACTTGGAGACCTATTCTAGATCTCTCTCGCTCAGTACCTTTCTCAAGGTTCCTTCTTTTCATTTGCTTACAATTCAACCCCTGTTTCTTCTTTTGTTACCTCAGACTTTTCAGGTGTCCTTGGATCAGAAAGAAGCTTACCTTCTTACCCCTATTCACCCTCTTTTCAGGAAGTTTTTACATTTCTCTGTGTCTTCCTTTCATTTTCAGTTCTCTGTTTGCCCTTTGACCTCTCTCCTGTCCCAATGGTATTCACAAAATGCCTAGCTCCTGTGATTTCTGCATGAGGCCAAGGCATTCAGATTTTTCCTTATCTAGATGACCTGGGTGGCACAGTGGTGCAGCAGTTAGAATTGTTGTCTCACAGTAAGAGGTTCTCCAGTTTGATTCTCAACTGGGGTGCCTTCTGTGTGGAGTCTGCATGTCCTCCCTAAGTTTGCGTGGGTTTCCCCTGCATGCTCCGGTTTTCTCCCACATTTCAAAGACATGCATCTGGAGCATTTTTCTCAGGGCCTCCACTGAAAATGGGCTCTGTCCCAATCGGAATTTCCTGGTAAACAAATGTTAAATAAATAAATAAACCTATTGCTTCAAGTGCCTTCTCTCAGTTGCCTGTTAAAGAATCTGAAGTTCTTCATTTCTCTTCTTCAAAGTCTCAGGTTTACTATCAACTTCCAAAAGTCCAGCCTGACTCCCTCTTAGGATCATGTGCATCTGGGATGCAGGATTCAGATAGTGCCAATGTTGGCCTCTCTTCCACCACCAAATGTTTTTCCATTGACAGTCTTTTTTTCAGTCTCTTTTTTCCTATGACTGCCATGCCAGCCAGGAAGTTTCTTCAAGCCATGGGATTCATGGCCTCTTCTACTCCAGTACTTCCTCTTGGCAGACTGCATATGCAGAAGCTTCAATGGTATGTCAAGTACGTTTGGCTGCAGCATTGCCACCCTCTGGATTTCAGTGTACCTCTCCTTCCCTGTCCAAAGAAAGAATTCGAGTGGTGGATTCCACAGTTTGCTGTCAACCCAGGCTGGCCCTTTCAGCCTCCAGTCCCTTCTCAAGAACTGTTCACCAATGCCACAGACATGGAGTTGTGGGGCTTCTTTTGGTCACCTGAAGGTTCAGGGTCTCTGGCGTCCCCATCAGCAATTGGACCATATCAAGATCAATTCTCTGATTCTGGTCCTTCAAGCCTTTCACCCCATGTTCTCTTCAGGCCCCTTAAAGGTGTACACAGACAACAATACAGTGATGTGGTATGTCATCAAGCAGGGAGGCACAAAATCCTACCTCCTTTGCAGGATGGCTGTTCAGTTTTGGGAGGTGGCTCTCAGTTATCAGTTAACTGTTAACTCTTCAGACAGTATACATTCCTTGAAAGCACAGTCTAGTGGCAGACTCTCTGAACAGGTCCAAAACACATGCTTATGAGTGAATGCTTCACAGAGACATGTTTCTGGACATTGTCCTTCGGTGGGGTATTCCTCAGTTTGATCTTTTTGCCTCCCCTCTTAGCAGGCAGCTTCCTCTCTTCTGTTCCAGAGTGCTATGCCATCTGGCATGGAAGATGGACCCACTGTCTTTTCCTTGGCAGGGGATATTTCTTTATGTTTCCCCCCTTCCGCTACTGAAAATCTTGCTAGTGACTCCTTTTTGGCCACAATAGCACTGGTTCCTCCCTCTTAATGCATCTGGACAGGGGTAATCTCTTACCTCACCAGTTGGATCTCTTCACACAGGAAAAGGGGTCTCTCATCCATCCTCACTTGTCCACTGTTCATCTGACACTGTCAGTGATAGGGTTTTTTATCCCTTTCAGGCACCTGTTTTCTGAGGATGTGCTTAAGGTTTTACAGGAGGCAAGGAAACCCTGTACCAGGAAATATATGTCTAAATGAAAAAGATTCTCTCTCTGGCTCCATGCTCATAGCTTGGACCTTTTTTCAGTGTTGGACCCTCTGGTCCTCTCTTGTTTCTGTGAGTTGCTGCAATCTGGCTGGTCTATTCTTCTGTGAAGGCCCATTTGTCAGCCATTTCTACTTGTCTGCTGTTGAATCCTTCTTTGACTTCTCTTTTTGAGGTCAAACAATTTCCTAAAGATGTCCTGCATATTAGGCCTCCAAGGAAATCTATTCCTCCTCCTTAGAACCTTAATTTTTGGGGGGAAATTTTGACTTGGGCTCCTATTCAGCCTGCAGATTCTGCTTGTTTGCAACTTTGTACCTGGAAGACTGTCTTGTTGCTGGTTCTTACTTCTGCTCAGAGGGTTTCTGAGCTCCAGGCCCTTGTGGTCATTCCTCTTTTTTTTTTTTTTTCACAGGGACAGGGTGCCCATCCATACTAATCCTTCATTTATGCCCAAGGTGCTAAATTAGTTGTTTTTAAACCAGTTCTTTTTTCCCTTCTCCTTAGTCTGCTAGTGAGAGGGTCCTGCATACCCACTGGATTTGCACAGATAGCTCAGATACTATTTGGATAAACCTAAGGCCTTTCATCAGCTTTTTGTTTCCTTTCATCCCATAACATTGGGTTTGGCTGTTTCTACGCAAACCATCTCCTCCTGCATATTTAAGGCCATTTCCTTTTGTTATTCTTTTCATGGCAAATCTCTGTCTACTTGTGTTAGAGCTCATTCCACTAGGGCTGTTGCCTTTTCTGGTGGCTTCTTTAAGGGGTTGGACACAAATTCCATCGTTGAAGCTGCTATTTGGTCTTCAGTACATACCTTTACTAAACACTGTAAGTTGGATATGGTTTCAAAGGCCAGAGGAGGTTTTGCTGAAACCATTTTATGTAGGTTTGTTGAGGGCTCTTCTCAGCCTTCCACCTCTTGTTTTGTTTCTTGAGCTTTTTGACCCTGTCTCTTCTGTTTTGGATATTGCAACAATGATACAGAACGACATAGTACAGTTGTGTAAAATCTCACCATAACAGAAAATGTCCTTCTCTTCACTGTTGCAGCATTCGCTCCCTCCCTCTCAACCTCCTTTTGTTTGTTCTGTTTTTTGTTTTGGATTCCCTTCTTGCTGAGTGTTTCCCTTTTTTCTTCTGCATTTTTCTTTCTGGATGTACATGGACTCCTTTGTCCTATGGAGACTGTTCTCTTCTGGGGCAATTCAATTCTGGGTAGTTGCCTTCATACATCCCTTTTATGGCCTATATTCTGAGAGGGGAGCATAAATGTGATGTATGGCATATACAAGATCATTAGGCTTTTATATACTGGCAAAGCGTTGGGCTGCCCTATTCTGAAGATCCCTTCTGTTTTGGATACTGCAACAGTGAACAGATGGACATCTACTGTTATGATAAGATTTTACTTGGCTGTACTTTACGTAATCAGAACTTCTCTGATGGTTTAAAAGCTGAAATTTTGAATGCACTTTTAAGTTCTGAATTGGTGTTGGGTCCTCCATTACACAAATTTTCAAACAGTGGTATAATAGAAGAAAAATAATGTATGGGGTATCCAGGGTTTTCCATGTCTCCAAGTTCTCCACAATCAAGGCATATTTCTTCAAGGGGAACAAGAAATAAAAATCCCAGACAAACAAAAATGGCAGGGTGACAATTCTTCAAAATGAATCAAGAGGGGTTCCTTTTCAAAAAAGGATCAACCCTCTGTAATGGAATGAGTATGCTGAGTCACAGAGCACCTCTATCCTCTTCCTGCTCTTTCTTCTCTTCTTCTTTCCCCAAGGTTGTCTCTCATCCTTGCAGCCTGGCTGTAAATAGTCTCAGACAAATGGGTTCCGATTTTACTGGGGGAACAGTGTCGATCAGAGTTTACATGCAAAGCTTGTGGGGTCCTGAGAACACTCCAATGTATATAAACATCTTCCAGGACTTGATCCAGATTTGTGGAGCACCTCAAATAGATCTGCTTGTCTCTTTTCAGAACAGACAACTTAAAAAAATTTGTTCAAGACATCCTTGCAGCCATGCTTGGAAGACAAAATGCTCCATCATTCCCATGGTCGAGAAAGTTCCTGTATGCATTTCTACCCTTTCTAATGATTCCCAGATACTTCTAAAGATTCAGAAAGAATTGCCAAAGATCATTGTGGCAACCTCCTATTGGCCAAGGCAAAGTTGGTTCTCCCTTTTAATGGAATTGGCCAAAGGCAATTACCACATTTTTCCTCACAGACTGGATCTGCTTACACAACATCAGGGGCAAATGGTGCACTATGACTTAGAGTAATTACAACTGACAGCCTGGCTAATTTTGTTTTGATACCTTTTAGGTACTTATTCCATGAAGATGTGCAACAGGTATTTAAAGATGCAAGACAGCCTGAAACTAGAATATCTTATGTTTACAAGTGGAAAAGGTTTTCTAGGTGGTGCCTAGGTAATAACAGAGGTCCTGAAAGTGTTTCAACTCCTCTGTTTTTTAAATATTTGTTTGAGCAACCTACAGATCTTTTGTCATATGCTTCTGTCAAAGTGCATCTTGTGGCCATCTGAGCTCATCTGCCCATAGATCCTCCTCCTTCGTCTCTTTATATGGTCAGTTTATGAAAGGAGTGTTGCATGTGAGATCTCCTTGAAAGCAAATTCCTCCTCCCTGGGATCTCAGCTTTGCTCTTGAAAAAATGACCCTACCTCTGTTTGACCCTGATTTTCAGGCTGATTTATGGCTCATTACTTGGAAGACTGTTTTACTCATTGCTCTGACAAATCTATGAGCTGTAAGCTTTCATGGTAGGCCAACCCTATCTAATTTTTCACAAGGACAGTGTTACACACTAATCCATCATTCATGCCTAAAGTTGTTTTTGAATTTACCTTGAATTTCCCACTGTTTTATCCTGATCAAAAAAAACAAGGGAGAAAAGATTCTACATACCTTGGATGCGCACAGACAGCTCAGGTACTACCTTAAAAGAATAAAGCCCTTTAGGAATGCTGAACAGTTGATGTTAAGTTGTCTATCTCGCCTTCATTCTTGCTGGATGGGTTCGGAGCCGACCTCGGCTCCGACTCGGCCACTCTAAAGCTCGAGAGTTGGTTCCACCGGCTCGAGGCCCCCCTTATATCCCACAATGCTAGGCGTGAATTACCCCAGATCTCGTTTGCCGCTACAGCGATCGAGGTGTTGTTTTTTCTACCGGCTCAGGTCAGTGGTATTAGACAGTCTTTAAAGCTATTTAAACCCTTTTTTCTAGCTTAGTTTTTTCCTTTTTAGCTATAGTGTAGTGGATATTATCCTTTCTACCCTTATCCAGCCCCTTTCCCGCAAGAACTGATAAGTTCTTTCCTTAGGCCTTCGGGCCCTCTATCCCTGATAGTGGTGTGTATGTGTTTTGTAGGGATTTATTTTGTATAAATAACTAATTTCTTTAGCTTTTAGTTAATTTACCTTTCTGATAGTGTAATCAGTGTGTGTGTGTTTTGTGTGGTGATTACACTTCTATTCCTTGAAAATGTCCAAGGATTCAAAGGTCTCAGGCTTCAAGAAGTGTGACTCGTGCTGTCAGAAAATGTCTCTGACAGACGGTCACACTTCTTGTGTGTACTGCCTGGGACCTTTACACCTGCAGGACTGTTGTGCTGTATGCCATGGCTTCAGCCCCAGAGTCCTGCAGGAAAGAAAGAACAAACTCATCCTCAGGGGTTTGCTCAAGCCTGAAGGTTCCCTAACTGCTTCATCGGGAAAACCTTCCAAGGCTTCTAAGACCTCGACTCCAGTTTCTGAGTCGAGGCCTAAGGCTTCGAAGCCTACTGCTACATCGGCTCCGGCTGGAGCCGATGAGTCTTTGACTACAGTTTCTGTGGTTCCCTCGGCTCCGACTCGAGCCGAGGTATTGGAAATTCCTGGGTCGGCTCCGATCAGACCATCGGAGCCGACATCTAGAAAGAGGTCGAGGTCACCATCCCTTGGCTCCGTTCATTCGGCTCCAGCGTCTCCCTTGCTGTCTGAACGGAGCCACAGATCTCACTCCTCCAGGTCATTGAGGCTCTCGGATCATGACCTCCAGAGGGTAGTGAGTCGACTTCTAAAGTCCGAGGCACTGGCCCAAATGCTTCAGAGCCCGACTCATCAGTCAATGCCTCAACCTATTCCCAATATTCCTCCTCCGACTCCTTTGAGCTCGGAGCCGGGGCGTCTCGGAACCGAGACTGTGGTTGCGTCGGAGCTGATACATTTGTCTTCGGCTCCGTTGTCGGCTCCGATTTCTTCTTTTGAAGAATCTCGGCGCCGGACTTCCCTCGTCGGCTCCGAGGGGGTGAGTGGCATCGGAACCCTTGTCCCTCTCCCTCTCGGTGCTTCGGCGCTGGTGAGTTCGGCTCCGACATCGGCCTCGGAGCCATCTCTGTCGGTGCCGAGGGAGGTTCTCAGCTTCTCGGAGCGGGGACCTCTGGCTCTGCCTGACAGGGGTGCGTTCAAGGTCATGCGGAGAGTGTTGGAACCTTGTTCAACTCCACAGTCGGCTCCGTCCGTCCCTCCCTCTTCGGTGCCTCAGGTGATGTCTACTCACTCCCTCATCCCAGACCGCAGAGAGCCAGCTCCTCAAGAATCCCCTGTGGGGATCTCATCCTCTTCCGAGGCCTCCCCTGAATTGGCAGAGGAGCCCCCTAGGAAGAGAAAGTGTAAGAGGAAACACATAGACTCACCTGAGTCTGTCACCTCTGACACAGATTTAGAGGATTCGAGGGTTCCCCGTTCCCCTTCTGAAGATGTCTCCTTTGCGGACATTCTAGAGATCCTGAAACAGAGGGGAAATTGGCCAGCCCTTAACCCTTCGGAGGATGAATCTGTGTATCTTGAGGCATTTGGCTCTTGCCCTTCCACCTCCTGGGTGTCCCCCCCCTTTGATCCCCTCATGCAGGTGGTAGCAAAGAAAGCCTGGACGGCTCCTGACTCAGTGGACCCCACCCCCAGGAGACCTTCTAAATTTATAACAGCACCATCTGACAAACAATTTCTGACCAAGGGTGTTACTGTGGATGCTATGGTGGTAGCTGCTGCCACCAAGAAGGAACTAGCTGATCCTTCAGTACCTGTTCATCCCCCTAACAAAGAATCTAGGTCTATGGACAGGTATGGGAAGCGGATGTTTTCGTCAGCGACCTTTGCAATGCGTTTGCAGAACTACCTATGCCATTTCACCCGTCTCCAGAGAGACTTGATCAAGGAAGCGAGTGAGATGTTGAAGGATCCTACAGCTGCAGATTTTCAGGACAAAATGAAAACCCAGCTGACTACCCTGAATTCGATAGCTAACTCCTCCATGCGCCTCCTTTCATATGCGGCTGATGGAGCGAGCAGAGCCGCAGGGACAGGTGTCGCCTTACGCCGGCATGCCTGGATGCGATTATGCAATTTTGCGGACCCCTTTAAAACGTCTTTCACTAATTCCCCGTTTGATGGATCATCTCTCTTTGGTCCTCAGGTGAAAGAAACCTTGACTAGGTGCGAGACGGATGGCAAAACTCTATCTGCCGTCGGAGTCCATTTTTCTACTCCTTCTAGACCTTACCGAGCCAAAGGCCAGAAAAGTGGAAAAATGTGGTTCCGCAAACAATCTCAAGGGAATTTGCCTGACGCACAGAGTCGGTTCCCCTCCAGAGGCAGAGGAGGGAACAATAATGGTAGACGTCGCCCTAGAGGCAGAGAGGGGTCCGCAGAACCAGGGCAATCGAGAAACCTTTTCCGATAAGCCTTTTCAGCATCCCTGAGGTGTTGCCCGACTGTCCACCTTCGGAGGCAGTCGGGGGAAGATTGTCACTGTACCCAGAAGCCTGGCTATCCCTAACTCAAGACAAGTGGGTACAGTCCATCATTTCCGAAGGCTATTCCATTCCCTTCGTTCGCATTCCAAACCAATCAAAAAAATCCCTTCCAGATGTTCCACCCGCTCAAAGGGATCTTGCAGCTTTGGAAATTTCAAAGCTGCTGGCAAAAAGAGCAATTCAGCCAGTTCCAGCAGACCAGCAAGGATCCGGAATCTACTCCAGGTTCTTTTAGTCCCAAAGAAAACAGGGGACTGGAGACCAATTTTGGATCTCAGTATCTTGAACAAGTCAGTCAAGAAAACAAGATTTCGGATGGTCACGCTACAGTCCATCCTTCCCCTATTGGGAAAGGAAAACTGGATGTGCTCTATAGACCTTCAGGATGCGTACTATCATATAAAACTGAACAGTCGCTCCAGAAGATTCCTCCGCTTCAGGCTGGGAACCAGTCATTTTCAATTCAGAGCCCTGCCCTTTGGTCTCACCACAGCCCCCCGGGTGTTTACCAAATGCATGGCAGTGGTAGCTTCTCACCTGAGACGTCAAGGATTCCAGGTGTTTCCATATTTAGACGACTGGCTCCTCACAGCTCCCACCAAGCATCTTCTTCTAATGGCCAGGGACTACACCTTTCGCATTTGTCAAAACTTAGGCATTTCAATAAATTGCGAAAAGTCTGTTTTGTCGCCTTGTCGTGTTATTACCTTCATAGGCGCAAATCTAGACACAGTCAACATGTCTGCGAGGCTAACAGATCAGAGAATAACAGACATACACAAACTGGTCTCGCTCCTCTTCAGCAGCAACAGAATCAAAGCCAGGTTAGTTCTGAAAGTATTGGGGATTATGGCGGCTGCCATACCTCTGCTTCCATTAGCCAGATTCCACATGAGAATCCTTCAATGGATGCTCTTCACACAATGGTCATACAAGCAACTTCCGATGTCCCACACCATTATGATTACGCAAACATGCAGGAATCATCTTCTGTGGTGGATGTCTTCCCCTCAGCTCTTCTTGGGAAGACCCTTTGTTCCTCCCCGACCGGTTGCTACTCTGACAGCGGACGCCTCCCTGATCGGGTGGGGGGGGCATTATCAGGGCAGAACTGTCCAGGGCACATGGCAACCAGACGAATGCCACTTGCACATAAATGTTCTAGAGATGAGAGCAGTGCTTTTAGCGTTGCAAGCCCTTCAAGACTCTCTTCCCTTGGGAACGATAGCAATCCAGACAGACAATATGTCTGTAGTGTGGTATATCAACAAACAAGGCGGAACCAGGTCCTATCCAATATGTCGAGAAGCACTCAGACTGTGGCAATGAGCGATTTCTTCTCAGCGGTTTCTGATAGCAACGCACATCCCCGGGAAGTCCAATCAAATCGCGGACAAGTTGAGCAGAGCTATCCTCATGCCTCATGAGTGGTCTCTGAAAGATTCTATTGTGAAAAAAATTTTTCTCAAGTGGGGTCAGCCTTGCTGCGACCTTTTTGCTACTCCCCAAAACAGCAAGTGCAAAGATTATTTCACCCTATTCCCGCTACCAGGCCAGCCCAGCAGAGACGCTCTAGTCCAAGTTTGGCCCCGGGGACTTCTGTATGCATTTCCTCCCTTCCCACTAATCTCTCAAGTGATACAGAAAGCTATCGCTCAGAAGGCCTCCTTGATCCTCATTGCTCCTTACTGGCCTCAACAGGTTTGGTTCCCCTTTCTACATCAATTTCTGTTGGAGCAACCTTGGCATCTGGACCTAGTTCCAGATCTTTTGATCCATCAGTCGGGTCAGTTTCATCGCTCCCTTCCCTCTCTGAACCTCACTGCTTGGTTCCTCCAATTCCAACCTTAGCCAGGCTTCCTCAAATATCTCACGCTGTTCGAGATATATTGATAGCTTCCCATAAATCTTCCACTCGAAAGATTTATCTGAGTAAGTGGAAACGTTTCGCCTATTGGGCTCAAGGAAGGGACATAGATCCTTTCACGGCTTCCATCCAAATAGTCCTTGATTTTCTAGCTGAACTCTTCCATGCAGGTTCATCTCCTTCTACTCTTAAAGTTCAATTGGCAGCTATTTCTAACTTTCATGTGGGCATCTCAGAGTCTGCCATAATGTCCCACAAGCTTTGCAATGCCTTTTTGAAGGGAGTTTTTCTACTCAGACCTCCTATAAGAAATCCTCCTCCTCCTTGGGACCTAAATTTAGTTCTCAGTTCCTTGATTCTCCCCCCTTTCGAACCTGCAGCTTCCTGTTCTTTAAAATTGCTATCATGGAAGACTCTCTTTCTGGTAGCTATTACTTCAGCTAGAAGAGTTTCAGAACTTCATGCACTCAGCTGTCGACCTCCTTATTTGTTGTTCCATAAGGACAGGGTATCCTTACGAACCAACACGTCCTTTTTACCTAAAATAGCCTCGGCGTCTAACCTAAATCAAAGCATTGACCTCCCTGTGTTTTTTCCAGAATATTCTAATAGGTCTGAACAAAAATTGCATTGGCTAGATGTTCATCGTCAGTTAAGGTACTATTTGGATAGAGCCAAACAATTCAGAAAATCTGACCAGCTGTTTGTCTCTTATGCAGAAGGCAGAAAGGGACTTTCTGTTTCTAAGGTATCACTATCTAGATGGCTAACATCTCTAATTTCCATTGTCTATGAAATAAGACACCAAAAGCTACCTAACAAACCTAAAGCCCATTCCACCAGAGCTTTGGCTACTTCTATAGCCTTCAAGACAGACTGCCTATAGACACCATTTGTGCAGCAGCTACTTGGGCTACTCCTCACACTTTCATTTCACATTATAAGTTGGATTTAGCTTCTAGGCATAGAGCTAATTTTGGTTCCACTGTGCTCAAGAGTCTGTTCCGTTGGGCCACCGGGACAAGATGCTAGGGCGGTCCCATCCAGCAAGAATGAAGGCGAGATAGACAACTTAACATATAGAAGTTATGTTCTTACCATAACGTTCCATGTTAGTTGTCTTCTTCTCGCCTTCTTTCTTAAGGCGTCCCTCCTTCCCCCTGGCCTGGACAGACCTAGAGGAGTTTGATTGTGACCTCTCTTTCTACCACCTCTTTGTGATAGGTATATGCTCTACTGTGCATTTTTTCCTACATCAGGCTTAGGTCACCTTTTCTCCTTCCCCTTGTTTATAGAGGTGGACTCCTTTCCAGTTTTTTTCTGGTTGTATTATTAGCTGGGCCTAGCTCACAAACGAGATCTGAGGTAATTGTGGGATATAAGGGGGGCCTCGAGCCGGTGGAACCAACTCTCGAGCTTTAGAGTGGCCGAGTCGGAGCCGAGGTCGGCTCCGAACCCATCCAGCAAGAAAGAAGGTGAGAAGAAGACAACTAACATGGAACGTTATGTTAAGAACATAACTTCTATTTTGTAGCCTGTACAGGGGCTAAAAAAGGTCATCTTGTCTCTAAGAAAACTATTGCAAGATGGTTGCCCTCTGCTATTGATTTCTGTTAATCCCTTCATGGTAAATCTCTTCCATGCAAGGATAAGGCTCACTCGAGTAGGGCCATATCCTCTTTGAAGGCATATTGGAAAGGAGTAGGCTCTAGAAGCATTCTAGAGGGTGCAACCTGATCTGCTGTTCATACCTTTACAAAGCACTGTAAACTGGATTCCATTTCAAGGTCCAAAGCAGGATGTTATGTGATCCTATCTCGCCTACATTCCGACTGATGGGTTCGGAGCCGATCCCTCGGCTCCGACTCGGCACGCTTATGCCAAAGAGCGAAGTCTCTAATTGGCTGAGCTTACTATATCCCAGGATGCACCACTACCAGTCCCCTAGATCTCGTTTGCCGCTAATCTGCGAAGACGTGGTCTCGAGCTGGCTGAGCTAAGTAGTAATTCTACTATCTTTTTCTGTCAGGAATTTCGTGTTCTAGTCACAAAAAAGCTGTTTTAACAGCTATTGTTCATTATTATTCTCTTTGTGTGTGTTTGGAGTTGGTTAAGACTTGTTGTGTGATTGGGTTGTGTTTGGTAGGCCTTCTTCATTCTAGGGCCTTCCAGGTCAGTCAACCTTCTTAAAAAACTTACAGGGTTTCAAAATACCCTTGTTATTTGAAAACCTATTATTAGGAAGTGTTATCGGAAAGTCAGTTGTATTTTGTTTTGGGTGTCAAAATCACTTTCCATAATGTCTCAAAATCCTAGGCCTTCGGGCTTTAAAAAATGCACCAAATGCAGTTTTAAAATGTCCATCACAGACGATCACTCGCTCTGTGTGTATTGTCTAGGTGCAAAACACTTACAGGAGTCATGCAGCGTGTGTCACGCTTTTTCCTCAAGGGTCCTCCAGGAGAGGAAAAATAAATTAATTCTTAAGGGGTTAATTAAACCTTCTTTTGAAGAAGCCCTGGCATCCTCTCCTTCTCCGGCTAAAAAGAAAAGGGCGTCGGTTCCGACCAGTCCGTCGGATCCGACCGCCAAGAGACATAGGCAGGCCTCTCCTTCGGCTCCAAGGACTTCGGAGCCGAGGATGGAACGGTCTGCCTCGATGCCACCAGTCTCGACTCCTCTGGCTTTGGAGCCGATGGCTGGGGCATCGAGAGGCGAGTCACCTTCGTCGGCTCCACTGGTCTCGGAGCCGACAAGGGTCGCCCGCTCAGACACTTCCTCCTCGGCGCCGAAGTCCACCTCGGCACCGATGGAATCTGCTGTGTGTATTCCTTCGGCGCCGATAGTCATTGACTCACCTCGGAGCCGGTCCCCTAGTCCTTTGGGGCCGTTGGAGGCCGTCTCGAACCCGTTCTGTTTCCTCTCGATGTCAGATTCTGATATAGACAGGGTGCTCCAAAGACTGTTCCAGTCCCCAGTCTTCCAAAAATTTGTTTCGGTTCCGACCCAGTTGGCTTCGGAGCCGATGACCTTGGCCCACCCCATTGCCATTCCTCCTCCGACTGCTTGGCTCCGTCGGAGCAGGTGCTGTTGGAGCCGGTGGAGATCTCAGGGTCGGCTCCGACCCTTACTCCAACCCGGCCTCGGGTCCGAGTTTGTACGGACTTCTTCGGCTGGACCGGGGTGATGTTTCGGGACCTATGCTTTTGGTTCCGAGCCTCCCTCGGTGCTTGACTCGGGACTTCCGTCGGCTATCACGGCTCGGGACCGGACACTCCCAGGATTCTGGGGTCCGGCTTTCAGAGCCATGAGGAGTGCCTTGGCCAAGTCCTCTTCGCCATCTCTCCGGCTTTACGGCACCTTCCCTGGGCGTGGAGACTGGGTCTTTGGCAGTTCCCCTGTCCGTAGTCAGCGGAGCCCCGGGGCCTGAGGTTACCCCATTGGGGTTCCCCTCCTCCTGAGGGTTCTTGAGTTGTCTTCGGAGGAACCCCCAAGGAAGAGATCGTGCAAGAGGAAGCACGTGGACTCCCGAGTCTATTACATCAGACACTGATCTTGATGATGCAGAGGGGTCCCCGAAGTCGTCCTCGGATGATGTCTCCTTTGCAGACATCTTAGAGATCCTCAAACAACGAGGCGGCTGGATATCCAAACCCCTCTGCTGATGAGTCAGTGCTCCTCAAGGCCTTTGGGGCTCAGCCCTCCGCCTCCTGGGTGTCTCCGCCCGACGAGCTTCTGGATTTAGTTTGTCAAGGTGTGGGAACATCCAGATACCGTGGAACCAGTCCCTTCTCGTCCAAATAAATTTTTGTCTGCTCCCACCGAGAAGGAGTTCCTCACTAAAGGCGTGGCTGTAGATGCCATGGTGGTGGCATCTGCTACACAACAGGACGTGGCAGAGGCTTCAACGTCCATCCATCCTCCTAATAAGGAGTCTAGGAGTATGGACAGGTGCGGAAGCGCACCCTGACTTCAGCGGCCTTTACTTTAAGGTCTCTGAATTATTTGGCACATTTTACCAGGCTTCAGAGGGATCTGGTCAAGGAGTTGTCAGATTCCCTCTCGGGTAACCTACCTGAGCAGCTAGCCCAGTCGGTTAGCTCTCAGTTGGCTATCCTTACATCAATTTCTAACTTCGTCCATGAGGCTCATTTCCTATGCGGCCGAAGGCGGGTAGAGCGGCAGGCACAGGCGTGGCTCACGGAGACAAGCCTGGCTCCGCTTGTGTCAGTTCTGGAGGCCTTCAAGTCTTCCTTCGCCGACGCTCCCTTTGATGGGTCCTCCTTGTTTGGACCCAAGGTTAAAGACACCCTTACCCGCTGTGAGCAAGAGGGAAAAACTTTATCTGCCGTAGGTGCCCGTTATTCCACTCCCTTCGGCCTTACCCCAAGGCTAAAGGAGGGGAAAATGTGGTTCCAAATCCGTAAGTTTTTCTCCCAACAGCAGGAAGATTTCCCTTCCAGAGGCAGAGGACGGGGAAATTTTTCAGGGAGACGCCGTCCCAGAGGCGGCAGAGGGCCCCGCAATTCTGGAGACCGCGAGTCCTTTCGTGGCTCTTCAGCTTCCCACGTCATGAGGGATTGCCCGGCTGTGCTGCTCGGAGCCAGTCGGGTGTCGCTTTGCCAAGCACCTAAAAGCCTGGGAGTCAATCACTCAGGACAGATGGGTGCTTCGGATCATTGCCGGAGGTTACACCATCCCATTCACATACTCGCCCCCACCGTCCAAAAGAATCCCGGACCCACCACCCAGTCAAAGGGAAATGGCAGCCGCAGAAGCTTTAAAGCTGCTAGAAAGGAGTCATCCAACCGGTCCCCACAGACCAGATCGGATCAGGAAATTACTCCAGGTTCTTTTTAGTGCCAAAAAACAGGGGACCTGAGACCAATATTGGATCTCAGCAGACTGAACCAATCCGTCACGAAATCCAAATTCGAATGGTCACGTTACAATCCATTCTCCCATTGTTGGAGAAGGATGTTTGGATGTGCTCCATAGACCTCAAGGACGCCTATTATCACATACCGATACATCAGGCGTCCAGGAGGTATCTGCGCTTCAGCCTGGGAGTCAGTCATTACCAATTTTGCGCTCTGCCCTTTGGTCTCACCACAGCCCCCAGGGTGTTCACCAAGTGTTTGGCAGTAGTGACGGCTCACCTGAGAAGTCTTGGATTCCAAGTGTTTCCCTATCTGGACGACTGGCTCCTGACTGCCACCACCAGGCATCTACTAATGGACAACCTCAAAGCCACCATCTCCTGGGTATTACCCTGGGGATTACATTCAATTGGTCAAAGTCTGTCTTGCTGCCCTCTCAACGCATAAAGTTCATAGGAGCAGAGATAGACTCAAGATTGATGCGCGTCTTTCTTCCTGCCGAAAGGATCCAAACTTTACAGGGCCAAGTTCAAGCTCTGATCTCGAGATCCAAAGCCCCAGCCAGGATGGTTCTACAAGTCTTAGGCTCAATGTCTGCCACGGTTCTTTTAGTTCCTCTGGCAAGATTGCACATGAGGATTCTTCAGTGGCTATTGTCAACTCAATGGTCCTTTCAGGATCTTCCCTCAATCATCACATCATGATTACGGAAATATGCAAAGGGACCTTCGCTGGTGGCTTCAGACATCCAATTTGGATCAAGGAAGCCCCTTTGTTCTTCCCTCTCCAGTGGTTACCCTGACGACAGATGCCTCCCAGATAGGGTGGGGGGGGCATTGTCTGGGCAGGCTAGTTCAGGGCTCCTGGCTTCCAGACGAAGCTCTTCTCCACATCAACGTGTTGGAGATGAGGGCTGTACTTCTATCCCTACAGGCCTTACACAAGTTTCTTCCTCAGGGCATCATCGCCATCCACACAGACAACATGTCGGTGGTCTGGTATCTGAACAAACAAGGAGGGACCAGATCGTACCCCCTTTGCAGAGAGGCCATGAGAGTGTGGGAATGGGCTGTAGCTACCAACCGCTTCTTGGTAGCGACCCACATCCCGGGAAGGTCAAATATATTGGCAGACAAATTGAGCAGGACAATTCTCTCTCCTCACGAGTGGTCTCTAAACCACACAGTAGCAGCTCAGGTTTTCAGGAGATGGGGGCCGTGCTGCGACCTATTTGCAACTCCACTAAACACCAAGTGCCAAAGGTTCTTCTCCTTGATCCCACATCAGGGAGTACCAGCTATGGATGCTCTAGCACAACCTTGGCCAACAGGGCTACTTTATGCCTTTCCTCCAATTCCACTTCTCCCCAAAGTTATTCAAAAAGCTTCTCAATTGGGCTCCTCAATGATACTGATTGCCCCATACTGGCCTCGTCAGGTATGGTTTCCTTACCTGAAGAAGCATGCGGTGGGCGATCCATGGACTTTAGACCTAATTCGGACCTGCTAATCCATCAGTCGGGACATCGGCATCAGTCCCTTCAATCTTTGAAATTGACAGCTTGGCTCCTCCACTTCCGACTTTAGTCAGAAGGCACACACTAGACCGGAAGTTGTTCACATTTTATCTTCGGCCCACAAACCCACCACTAACAAATTGTACCTCAGTAAGTGGAAGAGGTTTGCTATCTGGGCTCAACTCAAGGGCTTAGACCCTATCACTGCTCCTGTCCCAGAGGTTTTGAAATTCTTAACATCCCTGTTTAATCAAGGATCTTCTGTCTCTACTATTAAAGTCCAACTAGCGGCTATCTCTAAATTCCACGAATCCATGGATCCTCCATTGATGAGTAGCAGACTATGCAAAACTTTCATTAAAGGTGCGGGCCTATTAAGACCCCCAATTTTTCATCCTGCGCCTCCGTGGGATCTTGATTTGGTGCTTCGCGCATTAACATCGTCCCCTTTCGAACCGGCTGCTACATGTGAATTAAAATATCTGTCTTGGAAAACTGCCTTTTTAGTCGCAATTACTTCTGCAAGAAGAGTTTCAGAGCTTCAAGCCCTGTCTATTAAGCCACCGTACTTGATTTTCCACAAGGATAGAGTATCACTTAGGCCTAATCCATCCTTTGTCCCAAAGGTCTGTTCTAGTTTCTGTCTCCAACAATCTCTAGAGCTACCAGTTTTCTTCCCAAAATTCTCCAATGAAGCAGAATACACTCTCCATAAATTGGATGTTCACAGGCAATTACGCTTCTATTTAGACAGGACTCAGCAACTTCGTAAGTCAGACCAGTTGTTTGTGTCCTTCTCAGATAATAAATTGGGTCAAACCATCACAAAAGCTACTATCTCCAAATGGATCAGAGATTGCATAACTCAGGCTTATTCTTCTTCAAATAAGCAACTTACAACATCTATCAAAGCTCATTCTACCAGAGCTATGGCTACTTCTATAGCTTTTCATTCCAAGCTTGCTATATCGGAAATTTGTGCTGCGGCTACTTGGTCCAATCCGCACACTTTCATTTCCCACTACAAATTGGATGTGGCATCTAAAGGACGAGCTTCATTTGGTTCCACGGTACTCAGGAGTGTTTTCCAGTGAGCCACCCAGGATTCAGGTGCTAGGGACGCTGTCCCATCAGTCGGAATGTAGGCGAGATAGGATCACATAACATCTTTTAGTTATGTACTCACCATAACTTCAGATGTTTGGGATCCATCTCGCCTACATTCCTAATACCCACCCTCCTTCCCCCTGCCTTGGAGATCAGAAGAGATTGAACGGTTTTAAGTTCTACTGTTTTATCTTGTTTCATCTGACGATGTTATATAAGCAGGGCGTGCATGTGTGCATGTATGCGGACAAACTAGATCTGGGGGACTGGTAGTGGTGCATCCTGGGATATAGTAAGCTCAGCCAATTAGAGACTTCGCTCTTTGGCATAAGCGTGCCGAGTCGGAGCCGAGGGATCGGCTCCGAACCCATCAGTCGGAATGTAGGCGAGATGGATCCCAAACATCTGAAGTTATGGTGAGTACATAACTAAAAGTTTTGCTACTAACATTCTCTAAGGGCTCTTGTATCCTTATCATTCCACCTCCCAGGCAATGTAAGCTTTGGGAATTTACCCAAAATGTCACTGAGGGAGTGGGAATGATGAACACAGTAGAGCTGCATAAGTCCTACTTACCTGTTAAGCGTAGCTGTTCGAATTCCTCACTACCTCAGTAGCAGTATCCACTCATCATCCCCAGATTGTGCATAGTTAAGGTGAGTTTCATCCTCTTTGATTCAGTTGGGGTTGGATTTAGTTTTTATATGATATTGTGACTGGCTGCAAATATACTCTTGCTAGATTATTCTGTCTTCAAGCACTTTCCTTTCCTTCTTTGTGGAAGTGAAAAAGGCTGAGCAATCACTATCATTGACAGCTGTAGGCTTCCCTCTCAGGATATGTTCTGCCTGTCAGCTGTCACAGGAAGAGAGAGGAAGGGGAGTCTGAACTTCTAAAAGCTGGCCAGTACTGGATTACCTTGTCAGATAATCCAAAATAACTCTGAAGCATTGTGCAATTCGAAGCTCTATTCTTACAGTTAAGTAGGACTTGCACAAGTATAATTTATATTGCTTACATGTTCATCATACTGATCAATGCTACAGTAGCCTTAGCTATATGGGTTATATCCTGCCAAGGATATAACAGCCGTCCAACTTCAAAAGTTTCATGGCACTTTCCATGTATCCAAACAATCAGGCAGCTCAAGCTGAGCTGACTAAAAGACAAGTTTGGGTGCCGAGTCCCCTAGAGCTTTACTGTCACCAGAGTATGCTCCTTTAAAGCTTTCAAGGATTGACAGTCAGATTGGTGGTGTTCCTTTTCTGGGGAGGTACATTCCCTTTGAGGAAAAACCTTCCATTTTCTAAATATTATTTGTGATTTATCACATTCCTCCAGAAAAGTTATTTTAAAGCTAGGAGTTTTGTGTTTTAATGGACTGTCACAAGACTGTATTGTACATTTAAATGGAAATGCTCTTTTTTCGTATCAGTGTTAAAAGTTGTGTAAAGTAACCAAAAATCATTTCTCTGTGGAGAAATTGTGTTTATTTTACTTTTGGGGGGTGGTATCATGTTTTAAAGTGCTTTTTGCTGTGTTTTTCTGTGAAAAAATTACTTTTAAAGACTTATATTTTTTACCGGTATTTGCTACTTGTCTTCCCCATGAAAGTGGCACTATTTTTGGCTTAGCCATGGAACAAACTACCAGTCCCATGGTCAGTCCTTCTTCCAGCAACAAAGAGGAAAAGTTAAGCAAACAGCCTTTGCCACTACAGCAGGCTAGCAATTTTCCTCATCCTGAGCTGGGTGACTCTGCAAAGACCATTTGTTGTACCTCAGACCACTCATCTTTTACTCTGGATCCCAGTGGTGTAGCACCTACAGCCACTGTGGAGCTGGGGTTAGCCATGTCAAATGCAACTGTTGGAGTCCCCTCAGGAGGCAAGGGATAGCCACTCTTGTCAGTCCTAGTAGGGTAAACAAGGAAGGCTGCCCTGTTGTGTCAGAATGCTGTGCCCATCCCTGGGGAAACTGCTGCTGCCATTAACAAAATGTTTGGCCCCAAATTTTCCAGTCAAAAAGAAACAGAAAATTTTATGTGTCTACACCTACTCAAATTTCCTTACATAGGAGTAGATCTGATGATGTCAGTTTTCATTAATCCTCACGAATGGGCTCCGGATCCGAGGTCAGATCCGACTTGGATGTTACTACAACTCATGGAAACATTCAAGCTCTTGAGCTCTTCCCTACCCACAATGCACTGCTGTCCTGTCACCTCAGATCTCGTCTGCTGCTTTCATGACCAGAAGTGGTTACTGACAGCTCTCGAGCTTTGTGATTGTTTAGGTGATATTTAATTTCATTTTTTGACATATTCTACCTTTTTAGTCCCCTACCTAGTCTTTTCTATTTCTTCCTTGGATTTCCTTCCTTTCTCCCTGGACTTTATGTCTGAGAAGGGGTTCAAAAAGTATACCCGTTGCGGGCACAAGATGCTATTTCCAATGAGCATTCTCTTTGTTTGTATTGTCTAGGTTCTGAGCACTTAGACCTAGACTGTGAGATATGTGGGGCTTTTAACCCCAAAGCTATTAATGAGAGAAAAAAATAAGTTGATTTTAAAAGGCCTGCTGCCCTTCTCTTTTTCTATGGCTTTACCGAGAGATCAGCCCTCGACTTCTTCTCACAAGCATGGAAAAAGGCCTAGGTTGGCTGAGATTCCAGCCTCCTTGGAGCTGGCAAAAAAGTTGTCAAAATCAGATCTGAGCTCTCCAGCTGTATCAAAGGTCTTGTATCCGAAGAAGGCCTCTACATCTTCAGAGACAAGAAGAAGAGAGTTTCAGATTCAATGTCTTTGGATCCGAAACCCTTGCCTCGACATACTTATTTGCCTTCTATAGAGCTGACTGTATCTCGACTCCCTTCTCCTTTTTGGGAGAGGCATTCCAGGCCTGCTTCTGTTGACTCGAAGCCTCACTGAAGCAGATGTGGTGAGAATGGTGAGAGAGCTGGTCACTGAGCAAATCCAGAAGGATACTTTGTTAGTTCCGACCCCTTCAGATCTGGGATGTCCTCCATCTTTCACTCCTCCTCTGACTGACCCCTTGCTTTCAGAGTTCTCAGGTCCGAGTGTCCTGGGCCCATCTGGGTCAGATCTGAGGAAATTGGTTTAGTCAGATCAGACTATGACCTTGAGCTTCTCCACTCTGATGAGTTCTGATCCGGAGAGCTCCCGGAGCCGAAGCCTCCACATCAGGTCTGGGGGGGCGGGTATCGACTCTGATATTTTCGGAGCCTTCCCTCTCTCTTGGAGGCTCGCCACTGGACAGCTTGGCTTTGACTTCCTCCTCAGGCAGTTGACCTTTGGGAGTGGGGGGTGGGGTTCAACAGACCAAAGATCTTTGTCATCCGCTCTGTTGGTCTCTTCCTCCTGGGTGTAGTCAGCCTTCGAGGTGGTTCAGGAGGTTTTCGCTGAATCTTTGGAGCAGACTGGTCCTCCCCCCTTCGACCCATCCCTAGCTACCCATCTGATTCTGTTGAGTGATCCTTATCATTCTGCACCAAAGGGACAGCAGCCCAGGGCCTCCAGTCTACCCAATCTGGGATCCCTAGCTCTTTCAATACTTTTCCGGATCATCCCACCTAAGAAGTTTCTCGGAAGAGAAGGTGTAAGAGGAAGCACCTTGACTCATAGGAGGAGTCTCTTACCACAGATACATATTTCAATGAAAGGGAAGGGTCCTCCAACCCACCACCCAAAGACATCTCCTTTGGAGACATCCTTTAACTCCTAAAACAGAAGGGTGGTTGGACTGCCCACACCCCTTCTTCTGAGGAGTCCGTATAATTGAAGGCCTTTGGCACTGGCCCATCTTCCTCCTGGTTCACCCCACCTCCTGATAAATTAGTGGATTTGATTTGTCGGAAGGCATGGAAGGAGCCAGCTTCACTCGAGCCAATACCAGCAGGGGAGGATTCCTAGTTTAAAGATCTTTAAACTAGGAATCCTCCCCTGCTAGTCTCATGGCAAGTTTATCTTCCGCATCTGATGAAGTTTGTGATGAACAAAAACGTATTGTATCTGTGAAGCGTTAATGTGCTTGTGGAACGTCTGTTTTGGTTGAATAAACACCCTTCACTGTCACTTGGCTGGTGTTCTTTGTATCACTTGGCACCTTTTGCAGTTCTTTAGTATTTCTTGTGCCTTGGTGGAACTTTTTTTAGATTTATTAATAATAGAAAATGCTCAAGAGGCAGAGGAGGCCCAGAAAATAATGGGTCAGAGAAACATACTTTGAGAGACCCTATCAGTGCTCCTGAATGGACGCCCAATTTCATCCTCTGGAGGCAGTCGGGCACATTTTTCTCTGCACTAATCAGCCTGGCAAGGTTTAACAAATGATACATGGGTGGTGGAGAATTATTACCATTGGTTATTCCATACCATTTTCCCTTACTCCTTCAGTGAGGGCGGCGCAGTGGTGCAGCGGTTAACGTTGTCGCCTCACAGCAAGAGGTTCTCCGGTTCGATTCTCGGCTGGGGTGCCTTCTGTGTGGAGTTTGCATGTTCTCCCTGTGTTCGCGTAGGTTTCCTCCGGGTACTCCGGTTTCCTCCCACATTCCAAAGACATGCATCTGGAGCATTTCTCCCCGGGCCTCCGCTGAAAATAGGCTCTGTGGAACCTAGTCGGACTTTCCCGGTCAACAAATGTTAAATAAATAAAATAAAAATAAAAATGACAAACAAGCTTCCGGATGTTCCACCCAGTCAACAGGAGCCAGCAACTCAACAGGTCTTACAGATACTAGAAAACAAGAATGATTCAAGAGGTCCCACCAGACCAGAAAGGATCCAGGACTTACTCAAGGTTCTTTTTTAGTTCCAAAGAAAACAGGGGACTGGAGACCAATTTGCATCCCAGTGTGTTAAACAAGTCAGTCACGCATACAACACTCCGGATGGTCATGGTACAGTCAATTCTACCCTTTTTGGGCAAGGATGATTGGATGTGCTCGACAGACCTCTCGGATGTATGCTATTGTATAAAAATGAACAAACAATCCAGGAGGCACCTTCACTTCTGAGTGGGAGCCAGTCATTTCATGTTCAGAGCTCTGCCCTTTGGACTCACTACGGCCCCCAGAGTGCTTACCAAATGTAGGGCAGTAGCAGCAGCTCACTTAAGACTGCAAGGAATCAATGTGTTTTCTTATCTGGATGAGTGCCTCATCAGAGCCCCAACTAGGCATCAACTGGTACAAGTGACAGATCAGGTATTACAGACTTGTTCTATGCTGGGAATCACAATAAATCATGCAACTGCAACTCACCTACAGTCTAGAGTTCATTGCAACACTATTCGACATGTCATCTTTGTTTGCCTCCATTCCCTATCCTCGTCTTCTCAACATCAGAAACCAAACAAGGAAGATGATTTGCAGTTCAAAAATTTCAGCCATGAAAGTGTTACAAGCTCTGGGTTCGATGGCGGCAGACATTACTCTAGTTCCTCTGGCGAGATACCATATGAGAGTTGTATAGTGGATGCTGCAAACTCAATGGTCCATCATCACCCACCCCATGTCAACAACAATAAGAATAACTCAAACTTGCAAGGACTGTCTCAGATGGTGGATTCAGTCAGGTCAACCCCAGCAAGGTCACCCATTCATCCTACCTTATCCTGAGGCTGTAGTGACCATGGTTGTCTCCCAGATAAGGTGGGGGGTGCATTTATCTGGAAAAGACAGTTCAAGGCACTTGGTCCTCAGAAGAGGCCAATTTGCATATAAATGTCCTAGGGATGAGAATGGTGCTGTTAGCGTTGCGAGTATTCCAGGGCTCCCTCTGGGAACGATTGCAATCCAAACGGACATGTCGGCAATTTGGTATATCAACAAAGAAGAAGGAACCAGGTCTTACCCTCTGTGTTGAGAAGCTCTCAGAGTATGGCAGTGGGTGATAGCCTCCAACTGCTTTCTGGTAGCAACGCACATTCTGGGAATGTCCAACATGATTGTGAACAAGCTCAGCAGATCCATCCTGTTGCCTCTTGAGTGGTCTCTCAACCACCGAGTAGTGAAAATGATATGTGATGTTATCTTAATTCATCTTCATTCTTACTAGGTTGAGTTTGGGTCTGATCCTTAGATCCAACTCGGCCTTATACACTAGCTCAAGGCCTTCTACTAGCTTGTGGCTAAACCCTATCTCATCATGCACTAGGACAGCTCCGCAGATCTCGTTTTCTGTTAAACAAGATCAGGTGCTCTTCTTACTGGCTCTGGCTAAGTAGACTTTTCTTCTTCTATCTGGGAGAAATTGTTTGCTTTTTTCTTATTGTCTTTTCTGCCTAATAACTATTAAAGTGAATTGTGTGTGTTTTTGCTGTTTCTGTGATTAATCTGCTATTGGCCATCATTTTCTCCGTTAGGCCTTTTTTTCCCCTATCCTGGCTTTAAATTTAAATTTAAATAGCCCGTTTTAGTTAGAGGGCTTTCTTTTTCCCTGTTATTGGCATTTTCAGGTTGGTTCATTTGAGTTAGAGAACTGCCTTAGCCCATTTAAGTTAGAGGGCTGTGTCATCCTTTCCCTTTTTATTAGACTTTTTCTAGGTTAGGATTTGTTGTTGTTATTGTTGCTTTAAAAAAAAATATATATATATATATATATATATATATATATATATATATATATATATATATATATATCTACAGTCTGATTGTTAGCTGTTTTTTTTCTTGTTGATTGGTACTTACAATGTCTTCTAAGGATTCTAAACACTCTGGGTTTAGAAAATGTGAGGAATGTGGACAAAAAAAGTCTCTTACCGATAGGCATACCATTTGTATGTACTGTTTAGGAGCCATCCATCTGCAAGAGTCCTGTTTGATTTGTCATTCGTTTAGTCACAGGGCTCTGTTGGAGAGAAAGAACAAGCTGATTCTGAGAGGCCTACTGAAAACCCCCTTCTCTAAAGTAATACATGAAGGTCCTTGTTTTTCTAAATCTGGTCAGTCTCCTTCCTCAAAGTCAGATAAGTCAGGGAAGAGGTCTTCATCTTCCAGTGTTCCATTGGAGCCATCTAGAAAGATGTCCAAAGTTTCCCCTTCAGATCCTAAGGCTGTCAGATCCGAGAGGCCTGTTACTTCTGCTCCATCAGTTTCAGTGCCGGTGGAGTTTTAATTGCGGAGCCAGTACCCTGAATTGGAACCAGTATCCCCCACTCTCAGGTCACCATTGCTCCAGCCCTCCAAATCTCCTGCCCCCTCGACTTGAGCTTTCAGGAGTCTGTCCAATGACGACATGGATCGTGTGTTGCAGAGGCTGTTAAGGACACCGGCACTCGCCAAGCTGTTATTGGATCCAACCCTGAGAGCTTTGGATCCGACCAAATCCGCCCCTTCTGCATCTAATCCTCCTCTGATCCAACCTCGGACCTCGGAGCCAGAATGTCCAGAGCTGATCTTGGTGGAACCGTTGGAACTGAGACCTATCTCAGGATCTTTGGATCAGAACATTGCTCTGACATCCTTGGTCCCATCAGATCTCAAGGAGTCTGGGAGCCAGCACTTTCCAGTCAGGTCCACGGAGGGGAGTCGGATCGGACAATTATTGGATCTGAACTTGTCTCTCTGGGCATTGGCTCGGGTGTGCTCGGCTTCTACTTCAGCCTCAGAGCTGTCCCCCTTGGTTCTGGGGATTCCGTCCGGTTCTTTGGAGCCGGGGATTTCCTAAGATCAGGGGCAGCGGGGCTTTTGAGATGATGAGGAGAGTGCTGTCTCCACAGGCAGCTCCACTGTCATCTCTGGACATTCTTTCCCCAAAGGCACCGGTGTCTGCCTCTATACCCTTGCATCCACAGGGATGTGGAGATCCTAAGCCTCAGGATGCTCCACTGGGTACCCTCACTCTTCGAAAACCTCTCCAGAGTACCTCTCTGAAGAGGTCCCTCAGAAGAGGTTATGCAAGAGGAAGCATTTAAATTCCCCAGAGGAGTCCTTCACTTTGGATACGGACCTTAATGAAGTGAAAGGGACCCCACGGTCACATCCTAATGATGTCTCCTTTGGAGACATCTTGGAAATACTTAAACAGAGAGGTGGCTGAAAGTCCGCCAACCCTTCAGTGGAGGAGTCTGCATACTTGAAGGCTTTTGGATCTCACCCTTCCTCCACTTGGGTGTCTCCACCTTTCAATGAATTTATGGATTTAGTTTCTCGAAAGGGATGAGAGTTTCCAGATTCTGTGGAACTGGTTCCACGGAGGCCAAATAAGTTCATTACCTCTCCTTTAGACAAAAATTTTCTAACTAAGGGAATCCCAGTAGATGCTATGGTGATGGCGGCAGTCACCAAGAAGGAACTCCCAGAGACTTCTGTCCATCCACAGAACAAGGAGTCTTGCATGATGGACAGATATGAAAAGCATTTTTCTTCAGCGACATTTGTTCTTAGGTCACTGAATTACCTGACTCATTTTACCAGATCACAGAGAGATCTCCTGAAAGAGCTAGGAGATACCCTCCAAGATTCAGTAGCTGAACGGGTGTCAGAGAAAGTTTCCTCTCAGCTCTCTACTTTAAATTCAGTGGTCAACTCCTCCACGAGACTGATTTCTTATGCAGCGGATGGAGTGAGCAGAGCAGCAGGTTCAGGGATTTCCCTAAGGAGACATTCCTGGATGAACTTGTGTGACTTTGTGGAGCCCTTTAAATCTTCCTTTGTAAATGCCCCGTTTGATAGCTCGTCCCTGTTCGGGCCTAAAGTCAAGGGCACACTAATCAGGTGTGAACAAGAAGGAAAGACTCTCTCTGCTGTAGGAGTCCATTTTTTTCTACCTACCAGACCTTACCCCAAAGGTCAGAAAGGCAGTGGGAAAATGTGGTTTTGAAAATCCCAGAGAGGTTTCCAGGACACACGTGGTGATTCTTCCCCCAGGGGCAGAGGGGTAAGTAGTAATGGAAGATGCCAACCACATGGCAGAGGGGGTCCGCAGAATCAGGGTGACTGAGAATCCTTCTTTGGTAAGCCCTTTCATTGCTCCTGAAGGGAGGCCCACTTGCCCATCTCTGGAGGCAGTCAGGGGCTGCTTATCTTTGTACCCAAAACTCTGGCTAACAATAACAAAAGACAAATGGTGGCTACAAAGCATCATATCCAGAGGTTACTCCATACCCTTTTCCTTCCCAGTCCCAAACATAAAAAACATCCTGGACATTACACCCATTCAAAGCAACATGCAACTCTAGAAATTCAAAAGTTACTAGACAAAAGAGTCATCAAAACAGTCCCTGCAGACCAAATAGGATCCAGAACTTACTCAAGATTCTTTTTAGTTCCAAAGAAAACAGGGGACTGGAGACCAATTCTGGATCTCAGCAACCTAAACAAATCTGTAAGAAAGTCCAAGTTCTGGATGGTAACAATGCATTCAATTCTTTCTTTTCTGGGACAAGATGATTGGATGTGCTTGATAGAACTCCAGGATGCGTACTACCACATAAAAATGGACAGGTGATCCAGGAGACACCTGCGGTTTTGGCTGGGAGCCAGCCACTACCAGTTTCGAGCTCTCCCTTTGGCCTCACTACAGGCCCCTGAGTGTTCACCAAGTGTATGGCAGTAGTTGCAACTCACTTGAGACGCCTAGGATTCCGAGTGTTTCCATACTTAGATGACTGGCTTCTAATCACCACCTTTGAGCATCTACTAACAAAAGTGAGAGACACCACCTTGCAGCTCTGCTCTCACCTAGGAATCACAATAAACTATGAAAAATCTGCCTTGCTGCCATCTCAATTATCATTTTTATAGGAGCAGAATTAGATACAACAAAGATGATGACCAAACTTCCTCCAAAAAGAGTACAAGTTCTACAACATCAGGTCTTAATTATTCTTTCCAAGAAAAAAGCGCAAGCAAGGACAGTCCAGAAAGTTCTGGGGACCATGGCAGCAGCGATAACCTTGATCCCATTAGCACATCTGCACATGAGAATTCTCCAGCAGTTACTGTCCATTCAGTGGTCCATGCAAGAGCTGCCCATGTCCCACAAAATACTGATAATGGAATACTGCAAAAAAGACCTTCATTGGTGGCTTTACTCCACTCATGTGATGCTACGTCGACCTTTTGTACTTCCCCAACCACTAGCCACAGTGACCACGGATGCTACTCAGGGTGGGAGGGGCATTAACTGGGAAGGACAGTCCAAGGCACTTGGCAGGATCATGAGGCCCATTTGCACATCAGTGTCCTAGAGATGACACTGGTGCTTTTAGCGTTGTAAGCATACCAGGACTTTCTTCCGCAGGGAACTTTTGCAATACAGACAGACAATATGTCAGTTGTATGGTACATAAACAAACAAGGAGAAACCAGATCTTACCCCCTTTGTCAGGAGGCCCTGAGAGTATGGCACTGGGCAACCTCATCCCAATGCTTTCTAATAGCAATGCACATCCCGGGGAAATCCAACATGATTGCAGACAGAGTCAGCAAAGCAATTCTAATGCCTCATGAGTGGTCCCTAAAATAGGAGGTGGTGGAAAAGATTTTCTGTAAATTGGGCCAGCCTTGCTGTGACCTTTTTACCATATCCATGAATGCCAAATGCAGCAGCTACTTTGCCCTGATCCCCCCTCTGGAGGAGTCACCAAGGGATGCACTTGGACACGATTGGCCCTCGGGTCTTCTGTATGCCTTTCCTCCCTTTCCATTGATACCCAAAGTTTTTCAGAAAGCCAATTATTTGGGAAGGGACTTAATACTCATCGCCCCATACTGGCCTCATCAAATCTGGTTCCCCTTCCTATGTCCTCATCTCTGGGTGGAGCCTTGGATTCTGGACCCAGTTCCGGATCTTCTGACTCATGCATCAGGAACGCTCCATCCCTCCCTTCAGACCCTCAAATTGACAGCTTGGCTGCTCCGATTCCAACCATAGCCAAGCACCCTAACTTCTCTTCATCAGTTTGACACATCCTAATCTCTTCTCATAAGGTTTCAACAAGAAAGATATATAGAAGCAAATGAAGAAGATTCTCATTAGGGGTTCTCATAACCATATTGACCCATTTTGTGCCCCAGTAGGTTCCATTCTAGAGTTTTTGGGGAAACTAGTCAATGAAGGAGCAGCCGCAGCTACTAGTAGAGTTCAGCTGGAAGCAATATCCAATTTCCATTTTGGTGAATCAGGCCTTAATATTATGTCTTGCAGACTATGCAAAGCCTTTCTTAAAGGTACTTTTTTATTAAGAATACCTATTAAAGACCCTCCAACACCATGGGACTTGAATTTTGTCTTATTACATTTGATTTTCCCCCTTCTGAGCCAGCATCATCATGTGATTTCAAATTTTTAACTTGGAAAACTATTCTTTTGACAGCTATTACTTCTGCTAGAAGGGTGTCAGAGCTACAAGCCTTGTCAATAAAGCCCCCCTACATGCTTTTCCACAGAGACAGAATATCCTTATGAGCAAATGCTTCCTTTTTACCCAAATTGTGTTCAGAATCTAATTTGAACCAATCCATAGAACTACCAGTAGTTTCCCTAACTCTGAGAATAAGGCAGAATATATATTGCACCAACTGGATGTACATAGACAATTAATTATGCTTCTGCTTACATAGGACAAAGGACTTCAGAAAATCTGACCAACTGTTTGTATCCTTTTCAGGTTCAAAGAAAGGTGCTCCAGTTTTAAAGTGACACTTTCAAAATGGCTCTCAGATTGTATAACCTTCATTTACAAATCTCAAAACAAAGTTTTTTCCCATAACGTAAAAGATCATTCTGCAAGAGCCATTGCAGCCTCTTCTGCCTTTCAGGCTAGACTGCCTATTGATACCATTTGTGCTGCAGCAACATGGGCAAGGCCACATACCTTTATCACTCATTACAAAGTCGATTTGGCCTCCAGGAACAGGGCCTCCTTTGGTTCCACAGTTCTAAAAAATATTCTCCTTTGAGCCACCCAAGAAAGATGGTGCTAGGGACGCTGTCCCAGCCTTGTAAGAATGAAGGAGAGATAGGACAACATCACATAAAGAAGTTATGTACTCACCATAACATTCCATGCGTGTTGTCCATCTCGCTTTCATTCTTATATTCCACCCTCCTTCCCCCAGCCCTTGCTCCTGGAAGACCGAGTTGATACAATTATTATTAGTGATTCTTGATTGCTCTATAAGCTATTAAACGACTCTTTTTAATATTCTATTTATATCTGCAAACAAGATCTGGGAAGCTCTGCTAGTGCATGATGGGATAGGGTTTAGCCAAGAGCTAGTGGAAGACCTCGAGCTAGTGTATAAGGCTGAGTCGGATCTGAGGATTGGGTCTGAACCCAACCTAGTAAGAATGAAGGTGATCTAGACAACACACATGGAATGTTATGGTGAGTACATAACTTCTTTTTTTCGTCGGTGGAGCCAACCCTACAGTGACCTATTTACGTCCTTCCTGAACAACAAATGCAGCAGCTTCTTTGCCCTAATACCCACCATGGGGGAGTCACCAAGGGATGCTCTTCTAAATGATTGCCCCCCCCAGTCTCTTATACACCTACCCCCCCAACTCTCCTTATCCCCAAGTTTTACAGAAAACATCCAGATTGAAGACCAGCATAATCCTCATAGGTTCATAGGTTGGTACTAGGCTATCGGCCTAGGGCCTATACAAGCCTAGCCATAACAATTCCCTGGATATTTCTTCCCACAATATTTACTTCCCTGGACCCCTGTCTAGCAGGATGACTGATGTGATCCCCGGGGTGAATTTCCATCTCCCATCCAATTGTCAAGGTTCCTTTTGAAGAGAGCCAAGGAGGCGCTCTGCTTGACATGTATGGGCAGTCTATTCCAGAGTATGGGGAGTCTCTGGGTCAGTAACCTATCCATCCAGCATGTTTTGTTCATTGTGATGACAAGGTTTAGATACCTGGAATGTGTGGCTCTGAGGGATTGGGATTTCTTTATGTGGAGCATGTCCAACAGCTCAGGGTTTGACATGGCCTTGTATGTTAAGCAGAGATCACCTCTGAGTAGACGATATGCCGCAGAGTATAGCTGGAGTTTGTTTAGACGGTCAGCATAGGGCATCTGCTTTAGGCCTGTGATTCTTTTAGTGAGGTATTTCTGCGGCCTTTCCAGCTGTTGCAGATTTCTTGTGAGGTACATACCAAATGGGACGTTGTACTCTATAATGGGTCTAATGAGGGATGAGTACAGTGGGACAATGACCTCCTTTTTTCTGGATGAAAAGCCCTTAGTGATGAGGTGTGCCACATAGAAGGATTTCCTGACTGTTGTGGTGATGTGGTTATCAAAGGTAAGTCTGTCATCACACTTTCAGTGTTTAGAGTACTGCCACCTATCTGGTAATTCATGGGTACATGGTTTTTCCCCAAAGGGATAACTATACATTTCTTGGCATTAAGCTTGAGCCCATGGCTCTGGCACCAAGCATCTGTTTCTGTAAGGCCCTTTTGTAGAATATCCACATCATTTGGGGATTCAATAATGGCTCCCAGTTTGCAGTCATCTGCAAACTTTGTTAGTCAGAGACCTTAGTGTTGGCCTGTACTTCAGAGAAGTAGATGCCAAACAAGAGAGGTCCCAGGACTGAACCCTGAGGTACTCCACTTGTCACTTGTCTGGAGCTGGATTTGGAGTCGGCTACTTTTACAGTCTGTGTTCTGTTACAGTCTGGGTTCTGTCAGTAAGCCAGTTGGCAACCCATCAAGTGGCATATGGATTTATGCCCAGCTTAGTAAGTTTATCTATGATTCCAGAGTGGAGGATGGTGTCGAAAGCCTTGGCGAGGTCCAGATAGGCTGTGTGGACCATCTTACCCTCGTCCACAGCTCTGGAGACTAATTCGAAGAAGTCATTCAGGTTCAGACGACAAGATCAGTCCTTCATGAACCCAAATTGGGGGTGTCCAGTGTTTGAAGGTTGCTAATGTCTTTGTTTATAAGGTCCATGATAATGCATTCCATGACCTTGCAGATCAGGCTTGTCAGACTGATGGGACGGTAGTTCCCGGGATCCAAGGTGGATCCTCCCTTGTGAACTAGGATAACTGTAGCTGTGTGCCACTCAGTGGGCATGAAGCCTGAGGTGAGGCTATGATTAAACATGACACTTAGGTGAGGTGCCAGTTCATTTTGTAGTTCATGTAATACATAGCCTGGGATGTCATCTGGTCCCATGGATGCTGTATTCTTAGCTTTGTAGAGTGCAGTTTCTACCTGTGTGGCCGTGATTACTGGAATTTGGCAATTTTTTGGTATTGAGATGGACCCTTTAGGGGGTGAGAGGGGGGTGAAGTTGGCACTAAATTGATCTGCCAGGATATTGTTAATATCCCTGGGATCAGTATTTTTAATGCCATTCTGTTGTAGCTCAGAGCATATCTGAGCATTGCCATTTAGATTCTTGACATAACTATAGAATGCCTTGTGATTGTCTTTGGAATCTTTGGCAATTTTATTTTCGTAACTAGCTTTGGAGGATTTTATGAGGACTCTCAGCTTCTTACTGAGGCTGGTAAGGGAGTTTTTTGCATCCTGGGATTTTCCTCTTTTCTGCAACAGTTTCTTTCTTCTGTTGCATAGTTTGTTTATGGCAGGGGACCACCAAATTGTCTTCCTTTTTTTGGAGGAGAGCGTCTTGGTTCTATTTGGGATGGCACAATTCATGCACGAGTGGATGTGCTCGTACAGTGCCTTAGTGTAGGATTCACCAGTCAAACTTTCAGCTCCCGTCTGCTTGGGTGTCATGAAGTTTGTCACGTTTTACTTTAGTAGTATGAAGTTGGCTTTGGAGAAGTTTTTATGGAGGTTTCCTTATTGGGGGGTGGGGGTGGGATGTGGATGTCAAGGGTGATTTGTTTATGGTCAGATCTGACCAATGAGGGGTGACCACTGGTGTGGAGCATCTATCTCCCATGTTGGTAATGACCAGGTCTAGGATATTGGAGCCCCTGGTGGGACAATGGGTTAGTTGATCCAGGGTGTTGGAATTTATGAATTCCAAGAATTGTTGGGAAAAGGTTGCCCCTTATCATCCGCAACAGATATGGTTCCACTTCCTACGGCCTCATCTCCTAGCTCCACCATGGATTCTGGATCCAATTCCAGATCTTTTGTCACATCCAACAGGACTGACTCCTCTGGACCTAACAAATCTCAAACTAACCGTATGGTTTCTCCAGTTCCCATAATAGCCAGGCAGTCTACCTTGTCTTCTTCTGTCCATCCCATTTTGTTATCCTCTCTCAAAACTTCTAGGAGGAAATTATATAAAAGCAAATGGAAAAGGTTTGATCTGATGATATTAATCTTCATTCAGTCATGACTGATGAGTCTCGGTTCCATTCTCGGAACCAACTCAGCTGATATAACAAGCTCGCTCCGGCCAAAAACTCTTGAGCTAAGTTTACCCATAGTGCCCCTTTCCTCATCTCCTCAGATCTCATTTGCCATGTAGAGAATCAAGACGCGTCAGGCCTGCTGTCAAGCTAAATCTTATAATTTTTCAATTCTATTTAGAGGTTTTTTTTTATTTCTCCTTTAAATATCAGATATTCTTTGTCTTTAGCACAGTTAAATACATTTCTTCTCTCTGTGACTGTTTTCTCCTTTAATTACCTTTTGCTATTTCTTCGTACCATTGCTGGTACAACCCCCTCCCTACCTTTACCTCTTGGTAATCTTAATACTAGTGCTGGTATTTTTCCCCCTTCTTTTCTCCCTTTGGGTTTCTTGTTATCTCTATAAAAAAAAAAAAAAAAAAACCTTTCTTATGCTTGTGTGTTTGACAGGTCTTCTTGTTAGTGGAATTCTGTATCTTGAATTGTTGATGTTAAGTTGTCTATCTCACCTTCATTCTTGCTGGTTGGGGTCAGAGCTGATCCTCGGCTCCTACTCGGCCATCTTCAAAAGCTCGAGAGCTGCCTACTGGCTCGAGGCCCCCCTATATCCCATGATGCCTGGCGCCAGATACCCAGATCTCATTTGCCGCTTTTGCTGCGAGGTTGCTTTTACTGGCTCAGGTCGTATTTTTCTATTTTATTGTTAGCTTTTAAAAATTTTTTTTGTATTATAGTAGTTATAGTAGTTCTATTTAGTTTTTTGTAATTTAGTGTCACTTTCTCAGAAACTCGTTTTTGTTAGAGAGTTCCCCCCCCCCCCTCTCCCTTTGTTTCTTCAAGGTAGCCGTTTTTAGTTAGAGGCTAATCCTTGTTCTTTTATATTGTAGTTTTATTAAAAATTATTTACCAACAGGTTTACTCACTTTTTCTTCAATATAGTGTGTGTGTGTTGTTAGGGTGTGGTAACTTGTGTTGAGCGTGTGTGTTTTTTGCTAGTTACCTACTTCCCTTTTATTGCTTTTTCTCTGTGATTGACCTTCCTTTTTACAGGAATGTCCAAAGATACAAAAGTATCGGGATTCAAGAAGTGTGACTCATGCTGTCAGAAGATGTCACTGACAGATGGTCACACTTCTTGTGTCTACTGTTTGGGCGCCCTACACCTGCAGGACTCTTGTTCGGTGTGTCACACCTTTAGTCCAAGAGTCCTGCAGGAGCATAGGAATAAGCTAGTCCTTAGGGGTTTGCTCAAACCTGAAGGGTCACTGGCTAAGGCCCAATCAGTGAAACCCTCTAAGCCATCGAAGCCGTCGGCTGCCAGTTCGGAGCCGGCGTCGGGCTTGGCATCTGCTTCAACTTCGGTTCCGGCTGGAACCGAAGTATCTGTATCCCAGTCTGCCCCGACTGTAGTGTCGGAACCGTCAGGGAGCCGAAAATGCTCTAGGTCTCCATCCTTAGAGTTGATACGCTCGGCTCCGGGGTCGCCTCTATTACAGTCGGAGTGAAGTCATCGATCCCAATCTTCTCGGTCTTCCAGACTATCTGACCACGATTTGGAGAGAGTGGTGAGCAGGCTTCTAAAATCGCAGGCCCTGGCAAAAATGTCATCCAGCCCCCCTCATCAGGGTTCGGCTCCACCTGTCTCTGCAGTAGTTCCTCCTTCGACTCATTCTTTGAGTTCGGAGCCAGAGCTCACTTGGGCTCGGATCGTAGAACCATCGGCTCCGATACCTACCCTTTCGGTTCCGTCGTCGGCTCCGATCGCCTCCATGGTGCTGTCCTTGGAGGGATCTGGGTGCTGGGACTCCATCATCGGCTCCGAGGGGGCGAGTGGCATCGGACCCTTGTCCGACCCAGTTCTCCCTCTCGGAGCTTCAGCGCAGGTGAGTTTGGCTCCTACATTGGCTTCGGAGCCGTCCCTCTCGGTGCCGGGAAGGATTCCAGTCTCTTCAGAGCCGGAGCCTTCTCTGCCATCGGGAAGGGGCACCTTCGAGGTCATGAGGAGTGTGCTGGCCTCGGAGTCAGCCCCACGATCAGCCTCATCGACTCCTCCCCCCATGATGCCTGTGTCTGCCTCTGCCCCTCCTTCAGACCCCAAGCGTGGGGAACAAGTGCTCCAGGGCACCCCATTGGGTGTATCTTCCTCTTCCGAGGCCTTCCCTGATCATTCAGAGGAGCACCCTCGAAAGATGAAATGCAAGAGGAAGCATGTTGACTCCCCTGAGTCTGTTACTTCAGATATCGACTTAGAGGATTCGGAAGGGTCCCCTAGATCCCCCTCTGAGGACGTCTCTTTCTCAGACATCCTTGAGATACTTAGGCAGAGGGGGAACTGGACCACCCTTAACCCTTCCGAGGATGAGTCGGTATTCCTGGACACATTTGGTTCCCGACCCTCCACCTCCTGGGTGTCTCCGCCTTTCGATCCACTGATGTCTGTGGTGGCTCGGAAGGCATGATCAGCCCCAGACACAGTGGAAACAACCCCCAAAAGACCCACAAAATTTATTACTGCACCACAGAACAAGCAATGTCTGATGAAGGGTGTTCCCGTTGATGCCATGGTGGTAGCAGCAGCCACAAAAAAGGAGTTGGCTGAAACTTCTTCGTCTGTCCATCCCCCTAATAAGGAATCTAGGACGATGGACAGATATGGGAAGCGGATGTTTTCCTCAGCGACCTTCTCCATGAGGTCGCTGAACTATTTGTGTCACTTTACCCGCCTTCAAAGGGATCTCCTTAAAGAGCTAGGAGATACCATTCAAGATCCATCAGCTGCGGGGTCCCAGGCTAAGGTTGCCTCCCAGCTGGCGACTCTTAATTCGGTAGTAAACTCCTCCATGCGGCTCATCTCTTATGCAGCCAATGGCGCGAGTAGGGCCGCAGGCACAGGCATGGCTTTGAGGAGGCACGCTTGGATGCGGTTATGCAACTTTGCGAAACCCTTCAGGGCATCTTTCACCAACACCCCCTTTGATGGTTCTGCTCTGTTTGGACCACAGGTGAAGGATACCCTTACCAGGTGTGAACAGGAAGGCAAGACTTTCTCTGCTGTGGGAGTCCGTTTTTCCACTCCTTCAAGACCGTATCCCAAGGGTCAGAAGAGTCGGAAAATGTGGTTCCGAAAACCCCAGGGAGCCGTGCCTGACACACGTGGAGAGTTCCCCTCCAGGGGCAGAGGAGGGAACAATAATAGACGCCACCCTAGGGGCAGAGGGGGTCCGCAAAAATCAGGGCCAAAGAGAATCTTTCTCTGACAAGCCCTTTCAGCATCCCTGAAGTTCTGCCCGGCTGTCCACCTTCGGAGGCAGTTGGGGGAAGATTATCGCTGTACCCAAAAGCCTGGCAAAGTATAACACAAGAAAAATGGGTACGGTCTATCATATCCGAAGGCTACAATATCCCCTTTTTTCGCACTCCACACATTCCCAACAAATCCCTTCCAGATGTTCCACCCAATCTAAGGGATCAAGCAGTTCAGGAAATTTCAAAACTGCTAAGAAAAAGAGCCATCCAGCCAGTCCCAGCAGACCAGCAAGGATCCGGAATTTACTCAAGGTTCTTTTTGGTACCAAAAAAGACAGGGGACTGGAGACCCATTCTGAATCTCAGCAGACTAAACAGGTCTGTTCAAAGAACGAGGTTCCGGATGGTCACGCTACAGTCCATTTTACCCTTTCTGGGTCAGGACAATTGGATGTGCTCCATAGATCTTCAGGACGTGTACTACCATATCAAAATGGACAGACGCTCCAGAAGATTCCTCCGCTTCCGGCTGGGAGACAGTCATTATCAGTTCAGAGCTCTGCCCTTTGGTCTCACCACAGCCCCCAGGGTGTTCACCAAATGTTTGGCAGTAGTTACCGCTCACCCGAGATGGCAAGGATTCCAGGTGTTTCCATATTTAGACGACTGGCTCCTTACTGCTACCACCAGACATCACCTGCGCGAGCCAGAGACTACACCATCCAAACCTGCTCCAAACTAGGCATCACAATAAATTTTGAAAAGTCTGCATTGTCGCCTTGTCAATCTATCACCTTTATAGGTGCAAACTTAAATACAAAGGATATGTCAGCGAGACTTCCATTAGACAGAGTGCAAGACATTCACCGACATGTGCAGGTCTTATTAGGATTCAAAAAAATTCAGGCCAGATTCGTCCTAAAAACCTTGAGTCTCATGGCAGCGGCTATCTTACTAGCTCCCCTTGCTCGTCTTCATTTGGGGATTCTTCAGTGGATGCTGTTCACCCAATGGTCTTTCCAACAACTTCCAATGTCACACAAGATTATCATCACACAGACATGCAAAAAACAACTTGCTTGGTGGATGGTTTCCCCATCAGTTCCCCAGGGCAGACCATTTGCTCTTCCTCCTTCAGTGGCTACGGTGACCACGGATGCCTCCCTGATCGTGTGTGGGGGGGGGGGGGCATTTTCAGGGCAGAACAGTCCAAGGCACCTGGCAGCCTCACGAGTACTATCTGCATATCAATGTCTTGGAGATGAGGGCCGTGCTTTTGGCGTTGCAAGCTCTTCACAACTCTCTTCCCACTGGGACCATTGCAATTCAAACAGGCAATATGTCAGTAGTGTGGTACATCAACAAGCAGGGCGGAACCAGGTCCTACCCCCTATGTCGAGAAGCACTCAGACTCTGGCAGTGGGCGATCTCTTCCCAACGGTTTTTGATAGCAGCGCACATCCCTGGGAAGTCCAGCGTTATAGCAGACAGGCTGAGCAGAGCAATTCTCATGCCTCACAAGTGGTCTCTCAATCAGACAGTGGCGGACCAAATCTTCCGCAAATGGGGTCAGCCTTGCTGTGACCTTTTCGCCACACCCTTCAACAGCAAGTGCAACAATTTCTTCTCTCTCCTCCCTCTTCCCAGACACTCCCCCAGAGATGCTCTAGTTCACGATTGGCCTCAGGGACTTCTTTATGCATTCCCTCCATTTCTCCTGATTCCCAAACTAATTCAGAAAGATACGGCATTGGGATGCAAGATGATTCTCATTGCCCCTTACTGGCCTCGACAAATTTGGTTCCCGTTCCTGCATCATCACATTCTGGAGCAGCCCTGGACCCTGGACCCAATTCAAGACCTACTGATCCATCAATCGGGCGGGCTGCACCAATCCCTTCAATCTCTCCAGCTCACTGCTTGGTTGCTCCACTTCTGACCTTAGCCAGGCTTCCGAACATCTCCCACTCGGTGCGTGAAATCATCTTATCATCGCATAAGTCTACCACTAGAAAGACTTATGTTAGTAAGTGGAAACGTTTCTCTTTCTGGGCAGAGGCTAGGAATATAGATCCCTTTTTACCCCCTGTGCACCATATTTTGGATTTTTTAGCAGAACGTTTTCATGCTGGATCTTCTTCTGCCACGATTAGAGTTCAGTTAGCTGCAATTTTCAACTTTCATACAGGTCTATCAGATGCTAGTATTATGTCCCATAAGCTTTGTAAAGCTTTTCTCAAAGGGACTACTTTACTCAGGCCCGCAGTGAGAGATCCCCCGCCGCCGTGGGATCTAAATTTGATCTTAGCTTCCCTGATACTGCCCCCCTTTGAACCTGCAGCTTCCTGTTCTTTGAAGTTTCTCTCTTGGAAAACCCTTCTTCTGGTTGCAATTACTTCAGCCAAAAGAGTTTCTGAACTTCAGGCTCTTTGCGTTCACCCTCCTTACCTAGTTTTCCACAATGACAGAGTTTCTCTCAGGACTAATCCTTCCTTCCTTCCAAAGGTTTCTTCTGACAATAACTTGAATCAGTCTATTGATTTGCCTGTATTTTTTCCAAATTATTCCAACAAGGCGGAATACAAATTACATCAGTTGGATGTTCATAGACAGTTACGTTTTTACTTGCATAGAACTAAACAAATCAGAAAATCAGACCAGCTGTTCCTGTCCTATGCTGAGGGTAAACAAGGTCTACCTGTATCGAAAGTAACATTATCTAGGTGGTTGACATCTATTATTACGTTTATATATCAGCTGAGGAATAACGAGCTTCCTGCTAAACCAAAAGGTCACTCCACTAGAGCTCTAGCTACTTCAGTAGCTTTTCAGGCAAGATTGCCAATGGAAACTATTTGTGCAGCAGCTACATGGGCCAATCCTCATACCTTTATTTCACATTATAAGCTGGACGTGGCCTCCAGGAGCAGAGCTGATTTTGGTTCCACTGTTCTGAAGAGTCTGTTCCGATGAGCCACTCAGGATTGAGGTGCTAGGGACACTGTCCCAACCAGCAAGAATGAAGGCGAGATAGACAACTTAACATTAAGAAGTTATGTACCTACCATAACGTTCCATGTTAGTTGTCTTCTTCTCGCCTTCTTTCTTGCGTCCCACCATCCATCCCCCTGTCCTGGTAGACCGAGAAGAGTTCCTTATGTTTTTCTCACTGGCTGAATCTTCTCTGGCTATTCCTTCTGACTAGTAGTCTCTCCAGTAGGATTTATGCATTCTAGGACAGGATTCCTGTATTATTATTATTATTATTATTATTATTATTATTATGTCTGCAGTTAGACTTACCAAACAAGATCTGGGTATCTAGCGACAGACATCATGGGATATAGGGGGGCCTCGAGCCAAAAGGCAGCTCTCAAGCTTTTGAAGATGGCCGAGTCGGAGCCGAGGATCGGCTCCGAACCCAACCAGCAAGAAAGAAGGCAAGAAGAAGACAACTAACATGGAATGTTATGGTAGGTACATAACTTCTTATTCTCCTTTATTGGATGAAGATGTCTGATAAAAAAGGCACCACTGGGTTTAAACAGTGTAATAAATGTTGCAGGAAGATGCCTAATTCCAATGAGCATCTCTCCTGTGTCTACTGGCTCGGAGTTACTCACTTGCAGGTTCAACCTCCATGCGAACTCTGTAAGGGCTTCAATGCTTGTACCTTAGCAGAGAATAAAAATAAATTAATCTTAAAAGGTCTGCTAAAAACTCCTTTCTTGGAGGCCTTATCTGAGGCAGAGGTTTCAACACCTCCTAAGAAAGAGACAAAAAAGAGAAGTCACTCGGTTCCAATATCTCCTAGTTCAGAGGAACCGAAGCCTTCTAAAATCCAAACTCACACTGAATCTAAGACAAACCGTCCCAAACTATCAGCACCGACTATCTTGGCACTGGAGCCTAAAACCCCCTCCATGGTGCCAACGACGACTTTGATTACTGAACTGACAACTACAACTACTGTCATGGTACCGACCCCTTCCTCGGTACAGGACACCTTTTCGTCACCAAAAATAGTTTCTCCCTCTAAATTGATCACTCCCTCCCCATCACAATTTTCAGGTCTTTCGACCTTGGTGCCGAAAGGTGAAACTTTAGCCAGGACATGATACTCCCCATCCAACGACCCCTGTGTTGGACAACAGCTTAGTCCTTTTCTTGAACGGCCAGAGTCCCCTTCAGGGATGTCCACCCATTTGACCAAGAGCCTTTCAAAGCTTGATGTAGTGAGGCTTGTGGATCAGCTTCTAGCAGCCAGAGGCATCCCAACTCCATCCAGGACCTCCCTCCCACCCAGCGCTGAGGGGTTTTCTCCACAGACTACAACATATGTTCCTCCTTCAACCACCCCATAGGCCTTGGAGCCTTCTATACCGATGCCTATACTGGTGCCAGCTACTTTGACTCCACTGCTAGATCTTTTCATGGTACCGGAGCCTACCCTATAGATCATGACTCAGTCGGAGCTGGTCCACCCTTGAGACCGTGACTGGCCTATCAGCACCATGATGCCTAGTTTGGCACTGATTTTTGATATGGCACCGTCTACAGTTCCAGTTGTTTTGGCAGCTGTGAGTCTTCTCACTGCTCCAACCCTGGAGGTGGGCTTGACGAAGCTGGGTGTGAACCCGGTTATGAGGTTGTCTTTCTTGGTTCAGGGCTCCCATCCCTCTTCAGGCGGATCTGCCTTCCAGGTTATGGAGAGGACTCTCGCTTCTACAAGCATGCCGTTGGCCTTTTCGGTGCCGGATTGTAATATATACATGTCCTCTGGTACGCAACTGACACAGCCCACTACACTGGGACATAAGGCATGGGAACAGCAAGACACCCTACTGCAGGGCACCAACTCTTCAGAGTCCTCTTCAGATACTCTCCCTGAAGCTCCACCCCTGTAAGAGAATGTGCAAGAGGAAGCACGTTGATTCCCCTGAGGAATCTCTTAGTAAAGATACAGATTACAATGAGGGGGAAGGGTCCCCACAGTTGCCCCCTGAGGATTTCTCCTTTGGAGGCATGAAAATTTCTCCTTTGGAGACATACTGGAGCTTCTGAAACAGAGGGGTGTCTGGAAGCCCATCAACCCTTCCTCTGAGGAATCTGTATTCTTGCAGGGTTTCCGTGCTGGACCCTCTACCTCCTGGGTGACCCTGCCTGTGGATGAGTTGGCCAAGCTCCTCATGCAGTGCACCTAAAAGGCCCCTGACAATGTTAAGCAAATTCCCCACAGACTGGACAAAATTCTCTCCCCTCCAGAGGATCAGCCGCATTGGTCCTAAGACTTGGCAGTAGATTCTATGGTGGTGGCAGCGGCCACAAGAAAAGAACTTGCAGAAGAGAGTACAGCTGTCTGTCCGCCAAACAGGAAGTCCCAGATGCTAGACAGACTAGGGAAGGTGGTTTATGCTTCAACGACCTTTGCCATATGGTTGTTGAACCATTTGGCACATTTTACTAGTCTTCAGAGGGTCCTGATTACAGAACTTTCAGGAACCTTAGCAGGAGCAATGTCTGATGAGGTACATGTCAAAGATGCCTTCCAGCCTGCCACCCTAGAATCCATTTGTAATTTGTCCATGCAGTTGATTGCCCATACAACTGAAGGGGTGGCCAGAGCAGCAGGTAACAGGCATTGTCATGAAACGTCATGCCTGGATGCGCTTGTGCGACTTTGTGGATCCCTTCAAGTCTTCATTCATTAATGCTGCCATTGATGAGTCTTCCTTGTTTGGCCCAAAAGTTAAAGACACTTTAGCCAGGTATGAGAAAGGTGGAAAGACCCTGTCTGCTCTTGGCGTATGTTTTTCCGCTCCTCACTGATCCTATACCAAGAATCAGAAAGGCGGGAGGATGTGGTTCAAGAAATCCCAAGGGTCTTTTCGTGACACACTTGGTGAGCTTTTCCCTGGAGTGGGAGGGGATCTTCAGGAAGATGCCCCTCCTGTGGCAGAGGGTGCCCATGAAACCACGGCTCCAGGGACTCCTTCTCTGGGCAGCCGTATCAGTGCTCCTGAAGAGTGGCCCGATTGCTTGCCTCTGGAGGCAGTCGGGGGATGATTCTCTCTGCACCACTTGGCTTGGCATGCAATAACATCAAACTCCTGTGTGCAGACGATAATGACCAGAGGTTAACCATATCTCCTTTGACCTTTACCCAAGACCACTATGGTGAATCCCCTACATTCCACCCAGTCTGAGGTATGGCAGCACAAGAAGTTTTAAAGCTGCTAGGAAAAAGAGTTATCCAAACAGTCCCACCAGAACAAATAGGATCCGTTTTTTACTCAAGATTATTTTTAGTGCCAAAAGAAGACAGGGGACTGGAGGTCAGTTTTGGACCTCAGCATCTTGAACAACGTCATCAAACAGACAAAATTCCAAATGGTCACATTTCAGTCTATCCTTCCATTTCTGGAAAAAGATGACTGGATGTGCTCGATAGATCTTCAGGATGCATATTACTACATAAAAATGGGCAAACGATCCAGAAGATATCTCTGCTTCTGGTTGGGAGCCAATCACTATCAATTTCAGGCACTGCCCTTAGGTCTCACCACAGCCCCTAGGGTGTTCATCAAATGCATGGCAGTAGTAACAACTCACTTGAGATTACAAGTATTCCAGGTGTTTCCATATTTAGATGATTGGCTCCTTACCGCCTCCTACCAAGTGTCTACTAGTTCAAGCCATATACTACACTTTAAAACTGGCAGACATGCTAGGCATCTGAATAAACAAGCAAAAGTCAAAACTGGTACCAGCTCAAAATATAGAATTCATTCGAGCGACTTTCGACACAAGATCCAGCTTAGTTGCTTTACCTTATCACAGGTTACAAAGGTTAAGATCCCAGCTTCAAGCTATACTCTCTCAAGAACTAGTTCCATCTTGCTTAGTCTTACAACTACTGGGTCGATGGCAGCGACAGTCACTCTGGTTCCACTGGTGAGGTTCCATATGAGGCTGCTTCAGTGGCTCCTAGCATCTCAGTGGTCCATACTGACACATCCAGTGTCTTACCCGATTCGCATAACAAGTCATTGCAAACAAGATCTGAATTAGTGGATGAAGCCAGAACATGAGATGTTAAGTTGTCTATCTCGCCTTCATTCTTGCTGGATGGGTTCGGAGCCGACCTCGGCTCCGACTCGGCCACTCTAAAAGCTCGAGAGTTGGTTCCACCGGCTCGAGGCTCCCCTTATATCCCACAATGCTAGGCGTGAGTTACCTCAGATCTCGTTTGCCGCTACAGCATCGAGGTGTTGGTTTTTCTACCGGCTTGTTGGTAAGTGTATTTTTTGTAAAATTAGAATACTTAAAACCCTATAATTTTAAGTTTAAATATATTTCCCTTAGTGTAGTGGATTTCTACCCCTGTTTTCCGGAAAATCCCATTTTTTTCCCACAAGAACTTTTAAAGTTCTCTCTCGGGCCTTCTGGCCTTTCTCCATCCCCTAGTGGTGTGTGTGTGTTACTCTTAATTAAACTTTAGTTAATTGTTTATTTTTGAGTTTTAAAAGTAAGATTAGTGTAATCAGTGTGTCTGTTTGAGTGTGTGTGATTACACTTTTTGTCTAGGATGTCTAAAGACACAAAGGTCTCAGGCTTCAAGAAGTGTGATGCGTGCTGTCAGAAAATGTCTCTGACAGACGGTCACACTTCTTGTGTCTACTGCCTGGGGCCTTTGCACCTGCAGGACTCCTGTGCTGTATGCCACGGCTTCAGCCCCAGGGTCCTGCAGGAAAGAAAAAATAAGTTGATCCTAAGGGGTCTACTTAAGCCTGAGGATTCCCTTTCTGTCTCTGGGAAGCCCTCTAAGGCTTCTAGGTCCTCGGCTCCAGCTACTGAGCCGAGACCTAAAGCTACAAAACCTATGTCTGCATCAGCTCCGGCTGGAGCCGATGAGTCTACAGCTTCTGTGGTTCCCTCGGCTCCAACTGGAGCCGAGGTAGTAGAAATTCCCTTGTCGGCTCCGACCAGACCTTCGGAGCCGACATCTAGGAAGAGATCCAGGTCACCATCCCTTGGTTCCATTCATTCGGCTCCAGCATCTCCTCTGCTGTCTGAACGGAGCCATAAATCTCACTCCTCTAGGTCATCGAGGCTGTCAGATCATGACCTCCAGAGGGTAGTGAGTCGACTTCTTAAGTCCGAGGCACTGGCCCAAATGCTTCAGAGCCCGACTCATCAGTCGATGCCTGCCCCTGTCCATCAATATATTCCTCCTCCGACTCCGTTGAGCTCGGAGCCGGGCGTTTCGGAACCGAGACTGTGGCAGCGTCGGAGCCGATACAGGTGTCTTCGGCTCCGTCGTCAGCTCCGATTTCTTCTTTCGAGGATTCTCGGCGCCGGACTTCCCTCGTCGGCTCCGAGGGGGTGAGTGGCATCGGACCCTTGTCCGACCCCGCTCTTCCTCTCGGAGCTTCGGCGCTGGTGAGTTCGGCTCCGACATCGGCCTCGGAGCCATCACTGTCGGTGCCGAGGGAGGTTCTCAGCTTCGGAGCGGGACCTCTGGCTTTGCCTGACAGGGGTGCGTTCGAGGTCATGCGGAGTGTGTTAGAGCCTGGCTCTACTCCACAGTCGGCTCCGTCCGCCCCTCCCTCTATGGTGCCTCAGGTCAAGTCGACTCACTCCCTCATCCCGGACCGCAGAGAGCCAGCTCCTCAGGAACCCCCTGTGGGGATTTCATCCTCTTCCGAGGCCTCTCCTGATTTGGCAGAAGAGCCTCCTCGGAAGAGGAAGTGTAAGAGGAAACACATTGACTCACCTGAGTCCATCACATCTGACACAGATTTAGATGATTCTGAGGGTTCCCCCCGTTCCCCTTCTGAAGATGTCTCCTTTGCAGACATTCTCGAAATCCTCAAACAGAGGGGAAATTGGCCAGCCCTCAGCCCTTCGGAGGATGAATCTGTGTACCTTGAGGCGTTCGGCTCTCGTCCTTCCACCTCCTGGGTGTCTCCCCCCTTTGACCCCCTCATGCAGGTGGTAGCTAAAGGCATGGACGGCTCCTGATTCAGTGGACCCCACTCCCAGGAGACCCTCAAAATTCATAACGGCACCAGCAGACAAACAGTTCTTGACAAAAGGAGTTTCTGTGGATGCTATGGTGGTAGCTGCTGCCACTAAGAAGGAACTAGCTGATCCTTCAGTACCTGTCCATCCACCTAACAAGGAATCTAGGTCCATGGACAGGTGCGGAAGCGGATGTTCTCGTCAGCGACATTTACTATGCGTTTGCTGAACTACCTGTGCCATTTCACTCGTCTTCAAAGGGACTTGATTAAAGAAGCGAGTGACATGTTGAAGGACCCTACAGCTGCGGGTTTTCAAGATAAGATGAACACTCAGCTGGCTACCCTTAACTCCATAACCAACTCCTCCATGCGCCTCCTTTCTTATGCGGCTGATGGAGCGAGTAGGGCCGCAGGGACAGGTGTGGCCTTACGTAGGCATGCCTGGATGCGGCTATGCAATTTTGCGGACCCCTTCAAGACGTCTTTCACTAACTCCCCGTTTGATGGATCATCTCTCTTTGGTCCTCAAGTGAAAGAAACCTTGACTAGGTGCGAGACTGATGGCAAGACTCTTTCTGCTGTCAGAGTCCGTTTTTCTACTCCTTCTAGGCCTTACCCCAAAGGCCAGAAAAGTGGAAAAATGTGGTTCCGTAAACAATCTCAAGGGACTTCGCCTGACGCACAAAGTCGTTTCCCCGCCAGAAGCAGAGGCGGGAATAACAATGGTAGACGTCGCCCTCGAGGCAGGGGGGCGCCGCAGAACCAGGGCAATCGGGAAGCCTTCTCTGATAAGCCCTTTCAGCATCCCTGAGGTGTTGCCCGACTGCCCACCTTCGGAGGCAGTCGGGGGAAGATTGTCACTGTACCCAGAAGCCTGGCTATCCCTGACTCAAGACAAATGGGTACAGTCCGTCATTTCCGAAGGCTATTCTATCCCCTTTCTTCGCATTCCAAACCAATCAAAAAAATCCCTTCCAGATGTTCCACCGCTCAAAGGGATCTAGCGGTTTTGGAAATTTCAAAACTGCTTGCAAAAGAGCAATTCAGCCAGTTCCAGCAGACCAGCAAGGATCCGTCTACTCAAGGTTCTTTTTAGTTCCAAAGAAAACAGGGGACTGGAGACCAATTTTGGATCTCAGTATCTTGAACAGATCAGTCAAGAAAACAAGATTTCGGATGGTCACGCTGCAATCCATCCTTCCCTATTGGGAAAAGGAAACTGGATGTGCTCTATAGACCTTCAGGATGCGTACTATCACATAAAAATGAACAGACGCTCCAGAAGATTCCTCCGCTTCAGGCTGGGAACCAGTCATTTTCAGTTCAGGGCCCTGCCCTTTGGTCTCACCACTGCCCCCGGTGTTTACCAAATGCATGGCAGTGGTAGCTTCTCACCTGAGACGACAAGGATTCCAGGTGTTTCCATATTTGGACGACTGGCTCCTCACAGCTCCCACCAAGCATCTCCTTCTGATGGCCAGGGATTACACTTTTTGCATTTGTCAAAAGTTAGGCATTTCAATAAATTGCGAAAAGTCTGTTTTGTCGCCTTGTCGTACTATTACTTTCATAGGCGCAAATCTAGACACAGTAGACATGTCTGCGAGACTAACACATCAGAGAATAACAGACATTCACAAACTGGTCTCACTCCTTTTCAACAACAACAGAATCAAAGCCAGGTTAGTTCTGAAAGTGTTGGGAATTATGGCGGCCATACCTCTGCTTCCATTAGCCAGATTCCACATGCGGATCCTTCAATGGATGCTCTTTACACAATGGTCATACCAGCAACTTCCAATGTCCCACACCATTATGATCACGCAGGCGTGCAGAAATCATCTCATGTGGTGGATGTCTTCCTCAGCTCTTGTTGGGAAGACCCTTTGTTCCACCCTCCGGTTGCTACTCTGACAACGGATGCCTCCCTGATCGGGTGGGGGGGCATTATCAGGGCAGGACGGTCCAGGGCACATGGCAACCAAACGAATGCCACTTGCACATAAATGTTCTGGAGATGAGAGCAGTGCTTTTAGCGTTGCAAGCCCCTCAAGACTCTCTTCCCTTGGGAACGATTGCAATCCAGACAGACAATATGTCTGTAGTGTGGTACATCAACAAACAAGGCGGAACCAGGTCATACCCCCTGTGTCGAGAAGCACTCAGATTGTGGCAATGGGCGATTTCTTCTCAGCGATTTCTGATAGCAACGCACATCCCCGGGAAGTCCAATCAAATTGCGGACAAGTTGAGCAGAGCTATCCTCATGCCTCACGAGTGGTCTCTGAAAGACTCTGTTGTGAGAAAAATTTTCCTCAAGTGGGGTCAGCCTTGCTGCGATCTTTTTGCTACTCCCCAAAACAGCAAGTGCAGAGAATATTTCACTCTATTCCCTTTACCAGGCCAACCCAGCAGAGACGCTCTAGTCCAAGTTTGGCCCCGGGGACTTCTGTATGCATTTCCTCCCTTCCCACTAATCTCTCAAGTGATACAGAAAGCTATCGCTCAGAAGGCCTCATTGATCCTCATTGCTCCTTACTGGCCTCGACAGGTGTGGTTCCCCTTTCTACATCAATTTCTATTGAGCGACCGTGGCATCTGGACCTAGTTCCAGATCTTTTGATCCATCAGTCGGGTCAGTTACATCGCTCCCTCCCTCTCTGAACCTCACTGCTTGGTTCCTCCAGTTCCAACCTTAGCCAGGCTTCCTCAATTATCTCACTCCGTTCGAGATATTTTGATAGCTTCCCATAAATCTTCCACTCGGAAGATTTATTTGAGTAAGTGGAAACGCTTCACATATTGGGCTCAAGGAAGGGACATAGATCCTTTCACTGCTTCCATCCAAATAGTCCTTGATTTTCTAGCTGAACTCTTCCATGCAGGTTCATCTCCTCTACTCTTAAAGTTCAATTGGCAGCTATTTCTAACTTTCATGTGGGTATTTCTGAATCTGCCTTGATGTCCCACAAGCTTTGCAAAGCCTTTTTGAAAGGAGTTTTTCTTCTCAGACCTCCTATAAGAAATCCTCCTTCTCCTTGGGACCTAAATTTAGTTCTTACTTCTTTGATTCTTCCCCCTTTCGAACCTGCAGTCTCCTGTTCTTTAAAATTGCTATCATGGAAGACTCTCTTTCTGGTAGCCATTACTTCAGCTAGAAGAGTTTCAGAGCTTCAAGCACTCAGCTGTCGACCTCCTTATCTATTGTTTCATAAGGACAGGGTATCCTTACGAACGAACCCGTCCTTTTTGCCTAAGGTAGTATCGACGTCAAATCTAAATCAAAGCATTGACCTTCCTGTCTTTTTTCCAGAATATTCCAATAGGTCTGAACAAAAATTACACTACCTGGATGTTCATCGTCAATTGAGGTACTATTTGGATAGAACAAAACAATTCAGAAAATCTGACCAGCTGTTTGTCTCCTATGCGGAAGGCAGAAAGGGACTTTCAGTTTCAAAGGTATCATTATCCAGATGGCTAACATCTTTGATTTCCCTTGTATATGAAATTAGACACCAAAAGCTGCCTAATAAACCTAAGGCCCATTCCACCAGAGCTTTGGCTACTTCTTTAGCCTTCCAAGACAGACTGCCTATTGACACCATTTGTGCAGCGGCTACTTGGGCTACTCCTCACACTTTCATTTCTCATTATAAGTTGGATTTAGCTTCTAGGCATAGAGCTAACTTTGGTTCCACTGTTCTCAGGAGTCTGTTCCGTTAGGCCACCCGGGACAAGGTGCTAGGCCATCCAGCAAGAATGAAGGCGAGATAGACAACTTAACATAAAGAAGTTATGTTCTTACCATAACGCTCCATGTTAGTTGTCTTCTTCTCGCCTTCTTCTTGCGCCCCACCCTCCTGCCCCCTGGCCTGGACAGACCTAGAGGAGTTGTGATTGTGACCTCTCTTTCTACCACCTCTGTACTTTAGGTATATGCTCTGCTGTGCATATTTCCTGGATCAGGATGTAGGTCACCCTTCTCTTCTCCCTTATTTATAGAGGTGGACTTTGTTACTAATTATTCTATTACTATTATAGGCTGGGCCTAGCTTACAAACGAGATCTGAGGTAACTCACGCCTAGCATTGTGGGATATAAGGGGAGCCTCGAGCCGGTGGAACCAACTCTCGAGCTTTTAGAGTGGCCGAGTCGGAGCCGAGGTCGGCTCCGAACCCATCCAGCAAGAAGAAGGCGAGAAGAAGACAACTAACATGGAACGTTATGGTAAGAACATAACTTCTTTTTATGGAGTTACCCCTTTTCACCCCCTCAACCCAAAGCTATGGTGACCATGGATGCTTCCCCAATGGGGCGGGGGGACATTTTCAGGGAAGAACTGTCCAAGGCAATTGGTCCCCTTTGAGGCCAATCTGCATATCAATGTCTTATAACTGAGGGTGGTGCTTCTAGAGTTGGAAGCATTCCAATCTGCCTTTCTGTCGGGGACAATTGCTATCCAATCAGACAACATGTCAGTGGTCTGGTACATCAACAAGCAAGGAGGAACCAGATCTTACCCGTAATGTCAGGAAACCCTGAGAGTGTGGCAATGGGTGATAGATTTCAACCACTTTCTGATAGCAATACACATTCCTGGGAATTCCAACGTGATTGCGGACAAATTAAGTAGGAACATCCTTATACCTCATGAGTGGTCTCTCAATCCCGTAATAGCGACAGAAATCTTTCATTGCTGGAGCCAGCCTTGCTGTGATCTATTTGTTTCTCCCTTGAACCTTGAACCACAAATGCAGTGGCTACTTCTCCCTGATACCCCCCAGGGGGAGACACCGAGAGGTGCTCTGATACACGATTGGCCCCCAGGGTCTAGTTTATGCCTTCCCTCCCTTGATAACACAGTTTTTAAAGAAAGCACAATGGATGAGAAGTGATCCTCATTCCACCCTATTGGCCCCGTCAAGTTTGGTTCCCTTTCTGTGGCCTCACCTAGTTCACCGCCCGTGGACTCTGGATCCAACCCCAGGACTGTTGTCTTATCCACAGGGGGTGGCCCATCCTGACCTACTGAGTCTCAAGCTGAACACTTGGTTTCTCCACTTCCAGTAATTGTCAGGCAGAGTAATCTATCTTCCCCAGTGCAAAAGATACTTGTGGTTTCCCATAAACCATCCACCAGGAAACTTTATCATAGTAAATGGGACAGATTTATGATCTGGGCTCAAGAACAAAGACTAGATTCCTTCTCAGCCCCGATGCATAAGGTCTTAGAATACTTGTCAACTTTACTCCAATCAGCAGCCTCAGCCTCTACTATCAGAGTCCATTTGGCAGATCTATCCAATTTTCATAATGGCTTTAATGATTCGTCCTTGATTTCCCACTGTCTCTGTAAAACATTCTTAAAGGGAGTCATGCATTTGAGACCACCTCTTAAGGATCCTATTGATCCTTGGAATTTGACACTAGTCTTACATACTTTAACTCGTCAACCTTTTCAGCCATCAGCCACCTGTGATATAAAGTTTTTATCTTGGAAAGCCTTATTCCTGGTAGCCATCACATCAGCCAGGAGGATATCAGAGTTACAAGCTTTGTGTGCAAAATGACCATACATCATTTTCCACAAGGAGAGAGTATCACTTTGGACTAACCCCTCCTTTCTACCAAATGTTGTTTCAGATTCAAATCTTAACCAGTCCATTGATTTTCTAGTTTTCTTTCCAAACTTTTCTAACAAAGTGGAATACTGTTTGCATTGCTAGACGTGCATAGACAATTACATTTTTATTTAGATAGGACTAAATCATTCAAAAAATCGGACCAACTGTTTCTGTCTTTTTCAGATCCGAGATTAGGCAAACCAGTTTCCAAAGTCACTTTATCAAAATGGTTGAGAGACTGCATTACCTTTGTTTATCAACAGAACAAAATGACTCTACCAGCTAAAGTTAAAGCTCACTCCATAAGAGCAATGTCCACTTCAGTGGCCTTTCACTCTAGTGCCTCTATGGATGACAGTTGCACAGCAGCTACTTGGGCTACCCCTCATACCTTTATTACTCGTTACAAATTGGATATGGTCTCCAGGGGAAGAGCATCCTTTGGTTCAATGGTGCTCAGGAATATCCTTCTATAGGACCTCCCAGGACATCAGTTATGATTGAATGAAGATTAACAACATCAGATAAAGAAGTTATGTTCCATCTGTGTTGTTGATCTTCATTCATTCATGACATCCCACCCTCCTACCCCCTCCGAAAGACTCATGGAAGTTCAGATTTGGTCCTGGTTATCTGATAGGGCAGTTGCTCAGACAAAGTCTATGCTGTTCTATCCTTACAGCAAACTCGATCTGAGGAAATGAGGAGGGGGGCACTATGGGTAAACTTAGCTCAAGAGTTTTTGGCTGGCGTGAACTTATTATATCACCCGAGTCGGTTCCGAGGGCAAAACCGAGACCCATCAGTCATGAATGAATGAAGATCAACAACACAGATGGAACACTATGGTGAAAACATAACTTCTTTTTATTTGGGCTGAACAACATGATATAGAGACTTTCACAGCACCCACCTATACTGTTCTCCAATACCTTGTGGAATTGTTTCACAAAGGAGCTAGTACTTCCACTATTAATGTTCTTTAGCAGCGGTCTCGAATTGTCATGTTGGAATTTCAAATTCTTTATTGGCACCCCCCTATGAAGGATCCTGTTCCTCCCTGGGACCTTTCCTTACCTTAGTGTTACAGGATGTAACTGCTTCTCCCTTTGAAATGGCAGCCAAATGTGCATTAACATTTCTTTCCTGGAAAACTGCCATTCTAGTAGCCATAACCTCTGCTAAGAGAGTTTCAGAGATTCAAGCCTTATCTTATAAACCCCCTTATATAATTTTTCACAAGGACAGGGTATCCTTACGGACCAATGCTTCCTTTCTACCAAAGGTAGTGTCAGAAATCAATATCAATCAAGCCATTAACCTGCCTGTATTTTTTCCAAACTACAGTAATAAGGCAGAATTCCTTCTACACTCACTGGATGTCCATAGTCAGTTGCACTACTATCTGCACAGGACTAAATAAATCAGAAAATCGGACCAGGTATTTGTTTCCTTTGCGCATCAAAAATTAGGCCAACCTGTTAAAAAAGTGACTATAGCCAAGTGGCTAACAGAATGCATTACACTGACTTACACAACCTTGAATGTTCCTCTACAAAATCCCGTAAAAGCCCATTCCACCAGATCGGTGGTGACATCCATGGTTTTTCAGTCTAGAGCCTCCTTAGATGATATTTGTGCAGCTGCTACATGGTCAAATCCACACACTTTTATCAATCATTAAAAATTGGATTTGGTCTCAAGAGGGAGATCAGTATTTGGCTTGACTGTTCTCTGGTATGCCCTTCCTTAGGGTCCACCCAGGGCTCAGGTAGATGGCGACTCTGTCCCATTCGTGAGGATGAATGAAACTTGGCAACATCAGATAAAGAAGTTATGTACTCACCATAACGTTCCATCTGTGTTGTCTATTTTCATTCTGCCTCACATCCTCTCCCTCCATCCCCCATCCCTTCCCTTCATTTTTTCTGCCTTGGGGCGAATGTGAGGACACAAGAGATTTCCCCAGATCTTGACAGCTAATCTCTGTAAACCTGGGGCTGTAGAACTTATCATTCTAACCTAGTCATAACCAGTTTCCTTTTGTCAAGACAGTTTAGTCTGTCCTTTGCAGATAATTTCTACTATATGTAGTACAAAGGTCTTTTTTGCATGTGTTTCTTCGGTCTCTAAAGTTATGAGTATAACCTGAGGTGATAGGGTGGCAGTGCATTGTGGGTAGGGGAGAGCTTGAGAGCTCGAACATTTCCACGAGCTGTAGTATTGGCCGAGTTGGGTCTGACTTTGGATCCGGAACCCATTCATCAGGCTGAATGAAAATAGAAAACACAGATGGAATGTTATGGTAAGCACATAACTTCTTTTTTTACTGGGTCCAGCTCAGGGTTTAATTCAGGCCACTGATCCTTCTTGTAAAGTAGTTTCTAGTAAAAGAAATAGGGATACCTATTTTCCTGAAGAGATTCAAGGTTATGAATCTGAACAGGAAGATGAAGGGACAGGCTATACAGAGTTTTCTCCTCATATTTCTGATTCAGACTCAGAGGAGAACACAGCTTCTGATTTGCTCTGTGGGTGTTTCTCTGAGACTGTTGCTAGAATGTGCCATTGTTTTCAGTTGGAGAACACTGAGGTGTCTCAGTCCCTCATAAAATACTATGAGTTGTTACAGAAGAAATTTCTAGAACCTACACCCATTCCTCCTGTTCTGTCTGCTTTAGACAATGTATGTGCTACTGCCCACAATTTTACTGACAGCCAGCTGCCCATAAAAAGGCAGAGGGGATGTATAACGTCCTTCAACCTTTTAAGTTTCTGTACACTATTCCCAAACCTGACCCAGCAGCTATAGCTTTTGTTGGTCTCACTGCTGCTAAACACTTAAGTTAATTCCAATCCTTCTCTTTCTGATAAGAACAAGAAAATTATTGATATGTATGGGGAAAACGTGTATACTTCTACTACTCTGATTTTCAGAATTTTAAATTGTAAGGGTAATTTGTTAATGCTTGCTCTGACTAATTGTGAAAGTATGAGGAATGTTTTGTCTGCAATGTCTTCTTGTGAGGAAACATCTGCTTTAAATTAGTTTCTTCTACTGCACAGGTCACTACTCATTGTTTACAGTGTGTGTATGACTGAGCTGATACTACTTCCAGGGCTATGGCCACTGGTACTGTTTTGAGGAGGTTTTCATGGCTGCATTCTCAGAACCTCCCAGAGGATGTTAAAAATGAGATGTTTAATTCCCCTTTGCAGTTTGGAAGGATATTTTGTTTTTGGTCCCTCTGCTGCAGAGGTGATCAAAATGTGTGATGAAAGGGTAAGTTGATCCAGGGTATTTCTAAATTTTTTTTCAGCTCTACGTTTCCAAATTTGTAAAGGTATTCTCTAACTCATAACTTTGGTAAAATATACAATTAACAGTTTCAACAAAATACAGGTAAATGACACAAGAAGTGTCAAAGGGGTTCCAAAAAGAAGCCTTGAACTTCCCAAACCAGTCCAAAAGTCTGAATAACTATCCAAGAGACCTTGTAACCACCTTCCCTCCTTGTCCCCCTTTTTCTACCAAAAAGTCTGAATTTCCGTTTCTCTCTTTGGCAACAGATAGTTTCAGAAAAGTGGGTTCTAAACAACATTCAAGGTTAAATATTGCTGTGGTAGGAAATGTTCAGTTTCCAAGGGGTCATTACTCATCCTCCAGATCAGACTCTTGTTTTGTTTCCACCAGCTCATCACATGCTGTCTCAAGGAGTGATAGAACCAAGTCTTCCTTTCCAAGTGGGGGAATGTTTTTATTCAAGGATGTTCTTAGTGCCAAAGAAAAAAAATTCTTGGAGATCGGTTCTGGATCTTTCTTTCCTAAACTTGTTTGTGATAGTGCCCAAATTCAAAATGAACTTCATAACCTGCTACCTGTTCTTCTTCTTCTTTCAAGTTTCTTGGTAACACAACTTAAAAGATGTCTATCATCACATCCCTCTTCATCTAGACTACAGATGTTAATTAAGGTTTTGTGTGTCTGCATCATGTTATCAGTTCTCTGCCTTACCCTATGGACTATCTGCTGCATCAAGAGTGTTCACAGTGTCTAGCTCCAGTTTTAGCTCATTGCAGGCTTCAGGATATCCACATTTCCCATATTTAGATGACTTGCTTATCTTTGCAGAGTCTTTGTCAGTGTCAGAAATCTCTCTGTCTCTTAGGTAAGAGGTCTTTTACACAAGCTGGGATCCCAAGAGAACATTCAAAAGTCTTTCTTGACTCCTTCACACAGGATTGTGTTCTTGGGATGTCAGCTAGAAATCTCTATGCAAAGAGCTTTTTTTCTACAGGAAAAAATTGATCTCTATCTAGATCTGTTTCTAAGGTTTTCCACTCAAACTTCAGTCACTCGCAGTACCTCAGGATTTTGAGTTTCATGGCTTATATGATTCTTATGATTCCCTTGGCAAGACTCTACATGAGAAAATGCAGTGGTATCTGAAGTCTCTGTGTTCTCAGTACCAGTACCATTTGTCTTTTCTAATCCCAGTGCTGGGGTTTACCAGAAGAGAAATCATTTTGTGGAGACAACAATATCCTTAAATCCTGGTCTCCCTTTCTCTCTCCCTGTTCAAAAGCAGTCAGTTATCACAGTAAGCCCCGGACTTTGCTTGGGGAGCAGTTTCAAGAGAGATAAAAGTACAGGGTGGGTGGGACACCAAGGAAAGATGCAAGCATATAAATGTCAAAGAGATTCTTGCCTTGATCAAGGCGCTCAGTTCTCTGAATCATGTTTGGTTCCCAGGACCTTTTCAAGTTGTAACAGGCAATACCACAGTCATATGGTACATCAGCAAGTAGGGAACAATCAGCTCATACCACCTTTCAGACTAGATATGTTAGCTTGGGATATAGCTTCACGGCATAGTTTTACTTCACAGGCAATCTACATTCCATTAGATAGATTTGCTGTATCTATGGGGAGTTCCTCAAGTAGATCTCTTTCCCTTCTCTCTGACCAATCAACTTGCAAGATTCAGTTCCAGGACTCCATGTAATAAGATTGGAAGACAAATGCCTTTTCTTTTCAATGGGAAGTAATATTCCTGTATGCTTTTCTACCCTTTCCACTAATATCAAGGGTACTTCTGAAAAGATTATTGTGGTGACTCAAGGCTAGCCCAGACATCTGTGGTTCTCCCTTATTTTGGAAATGGCCAAGGGGCAATTACTACAAGTTTGCTCACAGAATGGATCTACTTACATGAGAATAGGGGTGTTTGATAAACCCTGATATCAGTCAGCTTCAACTGGACTTTCTAGATGAGAAAGTCTGAATTCCTTTTAGACACCTGTTTACTGAGGACATGCAGAAGGTACTAATGGAAGCAAGAAAACCTGCTACCAGGAAATCATATATTAGCAAATAGAAAAGATGTTCTTGTTGGTGGCAACAACATAACCAGCACCCTTTCAGTGCTAGCTGTTCTCTGGTTTTACAATATTTGTGTGAGTTACTACCCTTTGACCTTTCTTATTCCTGTTTCAAGGTTCATTTATCAGACATTTCTGCCAGTGGATCCCTCTCTTTCAAGGCAGTCTTATATGAAAATGTTTTTGATAGGGTTTTAGCACAAGAGGCCTCCAAGTAAACCTGTGCTCTTTCCTTGGGATCTTAATTTTGTGTTAAGCTAACACTTGCTCCATTTGAACCAGCTGCTTGACTTAAGGTTTTTAACACAGAAATCAGTTTTACTGATTGCTCTGACCTCTGCAAGAAGAATATCTGAGTTATAAGATCTTATGGTGAGTCAGTGCTATTTTGTTTTCCACAGGGATAGGATTTCTATGAGAACTAATCATTCTTTTATGCCTAAAGTGGTATCTGAATTCATTTTAAGCCATACTATCCATCTCCCCATTTTATTCCCTGAATCTAAAAATCGGGGGGGGGGGGGTGTCTGAGTACCTAGGATGACCACAGACAACTCGGGTACTACCTTGACAGAACTAATTCTTTCAGATCTTTTGCTCAGTTTTTCAATTCTTATGAAAGAAATAAGAAGGAACAACCTGTGAAGAAACAGTCCATTTCCAAATGACTGTCTAAGGCTATTACCTTGTTGTTATACTCACCATAACAAAACTATTCCAGGCAGGGTAAAGGCCCTCTTCCCCCAGGGCCTTGGCTTCATCTATGGCTTTTTGCAAAGGGCTGGACTCTAGAACTATTCTAGAAGCTGCTGCTTGGTCCACTCTACATACTTTTACAAATCACTATAAGCTTGATTCCTTCTCTAGGTCCAGGTCAGGCTTTGCTAGGACCATTCTCAAGGGGCTCCTGGACTCTTCTTCTTCCACCTCCCACATGTAGCAAGTAAGCTAGGGTAATCTATGCATATAGCTAAGGCTACTTAAGCAGTGATCAAAATGAAGAGCATAGGACAGTTGTGTAAATAAACTTACCAAGCAGTAGATCTTTGAATGATCACTGCTGCAGTAGACACCCCCTCTTTCCCTCCACTGCCCTTGTTTTTTGGTATGCTTTTTATGCTAGGGTGTGGATATTTATTTTTTGCTGTTCCTAGCATAGTCCTTTTGGGGCTCTGACTCCCTTTATTGGCAGGAAATCTCTGAATGGCTTGACACCTAAACCTGTCTTTCAGTCAGCTTAGCTCAACCTGCTTGACAAGTATGGGCAAGTAGAATGTGTCCCGAGGCTTTGGAAGCTGGTTGGCTGTAATACCGTTGGACAGATATAATCCAAATAGCTAAGGGTGCTACTGCAGTGATCATTTGAACATCTACTGTTATGGTAAGTGTACTTACACAACTGTATTTTCTGTGACTTTAGTAATTTATTAGTGTTTTAGTCTCTTATGTTGTGTTGATGTTTTTGACTGCTATTTCCTGAAATGTCTGACAAGACTTTGGGCTTTAAGAAATGCACTGCATGAAGTCACAAGATTTCCCCCACTGGACCCACACTCCAAGTGTGTGTGTACTGCCTGGTACATCTTGCCTGGCTGAAGACTGTCAGCTCTGTTCTGTCCTTTGGCCTTCGGCCCTCTCTAACATCTGGTCAAAGTTGAAGTTAAAAGGCCTTCTCCCAGCTTCAACAGGGGAACTGACCTCTTCCCTCTTGGGCTCTCTATCTAGTAAACGTTTGGGGGAAAAATCTAAGGAAGGCAAGACTAAGAGAAAGGATAAGGAAAGGGAAAAAGAGAAAGACAAAGAAAAGGAAAAGTATAAGCACCAGGAGAAGAAAACTTGGAAGAGCTTTTCCCACCCTTTGAGACCTTCATGTTCAGCCCTAAAGCTGTCCAGGTCTTCATACCCAGCTGCTATCTCAGAGCCGATTTGGATCTGGTCTCCTTCACCACCTTTAAGCTTCAAAGCCAGGTTCTCTCCATTGCCAGTCACCCATTGGCTCTGAGCTCCTTTTTAAGAGAAGTCCTTCCATAGGTCCTCTAGGCTGCCATAGGTGGCATCCTTATTCTCGTTGGTATATTGATCAAGGAGCTTATCTGAAGAAGATGTGGACAGGATGATGCAGAAGCTTATGAGGCCCTAGATTCAAGTGGGGGTCCTCCTTGTACTTTCTCCTCCAGCAATGCCAGGACCTGCCCATGCCATGGTCATCTTTGATCCTGTCTGGGTTTCTTAACTGCTCGAATCTGGTGTCGTCAGAGCTTGAGGGATCCCAAAGCCAAGAGGTCAGCACCGGTGCTCAAGGATCATGGTCAACTCTGAAAGTTGTGATATGCCCCTTCCTCTCAGTGCCCTGGTGCTGGTCAGCTTGGCTCCAGTGTCAGCTTAAGAGTTGAGCTGGATTGAATCTTGAGGAGATCCTTTCTACTGCTTCTTGGTTCCTAAGAAGACTCTTTTGGCATTGGAATTTGAGGCATCTGAAAGAGTGCTCTCTAAGCCAAGAGAAGAGAAGAGGTATGTTGTTCACAGTCAGATCCACTGTGATCCCTTGTGACATCTGTGGTTCTTCCTCCATGTCATCCTGTCCCATCAGGGCAGTCAGCTCAGTTAGGCCTTGACAAAACTTGTGAGGGAAATTCTCCATTAGCTTCCTAGTCTTCCCTGGATCATCCCACCATCAAAGAACACAGGACGTATTTTTGCAAGAGGAGGTATTAGGACTGACCCCAGGAGTCCCTCTCCGAGGATAATGATTTTGATAAAGAGGAGGTTTCCCTGAGATCTCTCCTAGAAGATATCTCCTTTACAGACATCCTAGAATTACTGCAACAATGTGGGTATGGTTCACCAACAACCGCTACCAAGAGGAATCAGTATTTCTTGAAGTCATCGGAGCTAGCCTGTCTACCTCCTGGGTGCTCCCCTCAGCTGATGAGCTTATCTACTTGGTCTCATAGTGGCATAGAAGGAGCTGGACATGGTGGAGCCCATACTGCATAAACCTGATAACATCTTTGTCTCCCTGTGGGACAGGCTACCCTTAAGCAAGGGGCCTGCAGTAGATGCCATCATGCTGACAGTGGCCATGAAAAAGGAACTATCAGAGGAGACCTTCTCTGTCCATCCTCCAAACAGGGAGTCCAGGGCATTGGACAGACCTAAAACGTGGACTTACACTTCAGTAGTGTTTGCATTACATGCGCTGAACTACGTCATTCCCTTGATGTGACTTCCAAGAGACTTGACCAAGAAGCTGTCCATGTCCCTTTGGGAACCTTGACTGCATAGTCCTAATGACAGAGGATTCAAATTTGGTTACTGTTCAAGCCATCTCCAGTGCGACCATGTACCTGTTACCTAATGCAGCGGATGGCACTTCTAGAGTGTTGGGTACTATGTGCAGTCATGCATGGATGCATCTCTGTGATTTTGCAGCGAACTTCCAGACATCCCTTTTGGATGCCCCTTTTGATAGGTCCACCTTGTTTGGAACCAAAGTGAAGGACATGCTTACTAGAAGTAAACAAGATGGCAAAACCCTGTCTGCCATGGGTATCTGCTTCTCCACCCCTCAAAGGACCTTCTATAAGAACCAAAAGGTATCAAGAGGCTATGGCTCAGTAAATCACAGGGCTTTGCACATGACACCTCTCCAAGAAGACCACCCAGAAGCAGGGAGAGAACAGTAACAGTGGACATCACTTTCATGGCAGAAGTGGTAGACAGAACCAGGGTTTTCAAGACCCTTTTATTGACAAGCCCTTTCTGTACTCCTGAAGGGTTGTGTGACTGATGCACTGTGAACACAGTTAGGGGTGCTTGTCTCTGTGCTCTCTAGCTTGGTTAGCCTTCACTCAAGATTCTTGGGTGCAGAGAGTAATAACCAGAGGTTACTGCATTCTCTTTGTTTTCCATCTTCAGAACTCTGAAAAAACTTCACAGTTTTCCACCTCCCTCAAAGGAAGGCAGCAGCTAAAAAAATTGTAAATCTGCTAAGAAATCGAGTCATCCAGAAGATCTCACCAGACCAGCAACAATCCGGAGTCTACTAGAGATTAATTTTGATTACGAAGAAAAATGGGGACCTACAGTCCATTCTGGATCTCAGACACCTAAAAGTGTTAGGAAAGCAGACAAAATTCTGGAAGGTCACAGTTCAGTCCATATTGCCTCCTCTGAGGAAGGGTGACTGGATCTACTCGATGGACATGCAAGCCACCTACTGTCATATAAGGATAGCCAGGCAGTCCGGGAGGTTTCTTCGCTTTCAATTGAGAGGCAGTCATTTTCAATCCAGGGCACAGCCCTTTGATCTCACCACAGTCCCCTGGGTGTTCACCAGATGTATGGTAGTGGTTGCAGTGCATCTCACACTTCAGGAGTTCTGGGTGTTCCCATATTTAGAAGAATGGATCATAACTGCCACAAGGGATGTACTAGTTCAAGCCAGGGCTTCTTGTTTTAGTTATGTCTTCACCTAGGAATTACAGTAAACATGGAAAAGTCCAAATTGACTCCTAGTCGGACATTAGAATTCATAGGATACCATCTGGATACCACCCTGCAAATAACCAGACTTCTGTAATCCAGAATCATGGCTCTGTGCCAACAAGCTCTATGGTTCTATCTCAACTAAAACCTCCAGCGTGATACATTCTTTATCTTTTGAACTCAGTGGCTGCCTCCATAACTCTTGTCCCTCATGCCAGACTTTGCATGAGGGTGTTACGGTCGAGCCTGCCAGTTCAATGGTTTGTTCTGCACCAACCCATGCAGTTCACAGTCTCATGAGAATATGCAGGTGGCATATTCACTTGTGGTTGGATTGCCCCTAGTCTCGCTAGGCCATCCCATTATTCTTCTGCCTGCAGCGGATACAGTTTCCACAGACTGTTCCCTTCTAGGGTGGGGGACATTTTAATGGGAAGACAGACCAAAGCACATGGACATCATTAGAGTTCACATCAACATATTGGAGATTACACAGTCCTCCTAGTGTTGCAGACCTTCAAGGACTCCATCCAGAGGGTGTGATTGCAGTTCAGACAGGCAACTGGTACACCAACAAGCAAGAAGTAACCCATTCTTATTCCCTGTGTCAGGAAGCTATGAGAGTGTGGCAGTGGGTAATGTGTTTCCAGCACTGTCTGGATGCAATACATATCCTGGGGAAATCTAGTGTATTGGCAGACAAGTTGAGCAGGTCCTTTTTTTCTGCACCATGAGTGGTCCCTAAACCAATCAGTAGCTGCCAAGACTTTCAGCTATATGGGCCAGCCTTGCTGTGACCTTTTTGTTACCCAGTCCAACACCAAACACAGGAGCTACTTTGCCCTGATTCCCCAGGAGTGAGAGTCACAGTGGGACACTGTGGTCCACACTTGGCCCCAGAGTCTCCTGTATGCTTATCCTTCCACTCACCTCATAACCAAGTTCCTTCAGAAAATGATCCAGTTCAAGGTGAAGGTGATCCTTATTGCTCACTTTTGGCCTTGATAGATATGGATGTTATGTGATCCTATCTCGCCTACATTCTGACTGATGGGTTCGGAGCCGATCCCTCGGCTCCGACTCGGCACGCTTATGCCAAAGAGCGAAGTCTCTTATTGGCTGAGCTTACTATATCCCAGGATGCACCACTACCAGTCCCCCAGATCTCGTTTGGCACTAACTAGCAAAGACGTGGTCTCGAGCTGGCTGAGCTAAGTAGTGTCTTTTCACTAACTTTTTCTGTCAGAAATTTGCTATTTCTTTAACAAAAAGCTGTTTTAACAGCTACTCTGTGCTTTTGTGTGTGTTTTGAAAATTTTTTGTGGAAAATTTGTGTGTGATTGGTGTTTGTTCTGGCTACAGGCCCCCTTGATCTGTAGGGCCTTCCCTGTCAGTCAATCCCTTTTGAACCTTTAGGGGTTCTTGGATTCCCTTATATATTCACTGTTGTATGTCTTCAGTTGGCTTTAATTTAATTGCGGGCTGTCATTCTTAACGGCAAGTTAATCTTTGTAGTGTCAGTCTATTTCAAAAGAGTTTTGTCTGTGAGAATTACTGAGTTCTACTTATAATGTCTCAGGCTCCTAGGCCTTCGGGCTTTAAGAAGTGCACTAAATGTAGTTTTAAAATGTCTATCACGGATGACCACTCTCTCTGTGTATATTGTTTGGGCGCCAAGCATTTGCAGGAGTCCTGCAGCATGTGTCACGCTTTTTCCTCGAGGGTCCTCCAAGAGAGGAAAAATAAACTTATATTGAAAGGCCTTATAAAACCCTATTTTGAAGAGGCTTTAGCATCCTCTCCTTCTCCTGCTAAAAAGAAAAGGGCGTCAGCTCCGACCAGTCCGTCGGACCCGACCGCCAAAAGACATAGGCAGGCTTCTCCTTCGGCTCCAAGGACTTCGGAGCCGAGGGCGGAACGGTCTGCCTCGATGCCTCCAGTCTCGACTCCTCTGGCTTTGGAGCCAATGGCTGGGGCATCGAGAGGCGGGTCACCTTCATCGGCTCCACTGATCTCGGAGCCGATGAAGGTTGTCCGCTCAGATACTTCCTCCTCGGCGCCTAAGTCCTCCTCGGCACCGATGGAAACTGGTTTGTGCATTCCTTCGGCGCCGATAGTTATCGAGTCGCCTCGGAGCCGGTCCCCTAGCCCCTTGGGGCCGTTGGAGAGGCCAACTCGAACCCGTTCGGTCTCCTCTAGGTCATCGAGGATGTCAGATTCGGACATAGACAGGGTGCTCCAAAGACTGTTCCAGTCCCCAGTCTTTCAAAAATTTGTTTCGGCTCCAACCCAATTGGCTTCGGAGCCGATAGCCCATTCCATTGCCATTCCTCCTCCGACTGCTTCGGCTCCGTCGGAGCAGGTGCTGTTGGAGCCGGTGGAGATCCTAGGGTCGGCTCCGACCCTTACTCCACCCCGGCCTTCGGGTCCGAGTTTGGCACACGGACTTCTTCGGCCGGACCCGGGGGTGACGTTTCGGGACCAATGCTGTCGGTTCCGAGCCTCCCCCTCGGTGCTTCGGCTGCGGGACTTCCGTCTGCTATCATGGCTCCGGGGACCGGACACTCCCAGGATTCTGGGGGTCCGGCTTTCAGAGCTATGAGGAGTGTCTTGGCCAAGTCTTCTTTGGCCATCTCTACGGCTTTACCGGCACCTTCCCTGGGCATGGAGACTGGGTCTTTGGCAGTTCCCCTGTCCCTAGGCAGCGGAGCCCCGGGGCCTGAGGTTACCCCCACGGGGGGTTCCCCTCCTCCTGAGGGTTCTTTGGAGTTGTCTTCGGAGGAGCCCCCAAGGAAGAGATCGTGCAAGAGGAAGCACGTGGACTCCCCCGGGTCTCTTACATCGGATACTGATCTTGATGATGTGGAGGGGTCCCCAAAGTCGTCCTCGGATGATGTCTCATTCGCAGACATTTTAGAGATCCTTAAGCAACGAGGCGGCTGGATATCCAAACCCCCCTCTGCTGATGAGTCAGTGCTTCTCAAGGCCTTTGGGGCTCAGCCCTCCGCCTCCTGGGTGTCTCCGCCCTTTGACGAGCTCCTGGATTTGGTTTGTCAGAGGGCGTGGGAACATCCAGATACTGTGGAACCAGTGCCTTCTCGCCCTAACAAATTTTTGTCTGCCCCACCCGAGAAGGAGTTCTTGACGAAAGGCGTGGCTGTAGATGCCATGGTGGTGGCATCTGCTACACAACAGGACGTGGCAGAGGCTTCAACGTCCATCCATCCTCCTAATAAGGAGTCTAGGAGCATGGACCGGTACGGGAAGCGCACCCTGACTTCAGCGGCCTTTACTCTAAGGTCCCTGAATTATTTGGCACATTTTACCAGGCTACAGAGGGATCTGGTCAAGGAGCTGTCAGATTCCCTCTCAGGTAACCTACCTGAGCAGCTAGCCCAGTTGGTTAGCTCTCAGTTGGCTATCCTTACCTCGATTTCTAACTCGTCCATGAGGCTCATTTCATATGCGGCCGAAGGGGCGGGCAGAGCGGCAGGCACAGGCGTAGCTCTACGGAGACAAGCCTGGCTCCGTTTGTGTCATTTCACGGCCTTCAAGTCTTCCTTCACTGACGCTCCCTTTGATGGGTCCTCTTTGTTTGGACCTAAGGTAAAAGACACTCTTACCCGCTGTGAGCAAGAGGGAAAAACTTTATCTGCCGTAGGTGCACGTTATTCCACTCCCTTTCGGCCTTATCCCAAGGCTAAAAGAGGAGGGAAGATGTGGTTCCGCAAATCACAGAAGTTTTTTCCTCAACAGCAGGAAGATTCCCCTTCCAGAGGCAGAGGACGGGGAAATTTTTCTGGGAGAAGCCGTCCCAGAGGCGGCAGAGGGCCCCGCAATTCTGGAGACCGCGAGTCCTTTCGTGGCTCTTCAGCCTCCCACACTTCATGAGGGATTGCCCGGCTGTGCTGCGCGCGCCAGCCGGGTGCCGCTTTGGCAAGCACCTAAAAGCCTGGGAGTCTATCACTCAGGACAGATGGGTGCTTCGGATTATTGCCGGAGGTTACACCATTCCCTTCACACACTCACCCCCACCGTCCAAAAAAATCCCGGACCCACCACCCAGTCAAAGGGAAATTGCAGCCGCAGAAGCTTCAAAGCTGCTAGAAAAAGGAGTCATCCAACCGGTCCCCACAGACCAGATCGGATCCGGAAATTACTCAGGGTTCTTTTTAGTGCCAAAAAAGACAGGGGACCTGAGACCAATATTGGATCTCAGCAAACTAAACCAGTCCGTCATGAAGTCCAAATTCCGAATGGTCACTTTACAATCCATTCTCCCATTGTTGGAGAAGGATGTTTGGATGTGCTGCATAGATCTCAAGGACGCCTATTATCACATACCGATACATTAGGCGTCCAGGAGTATCTGCGCTTCAGCCTGGGAGACAGTCATTTCCAATTTTGTGCACTGCCCTTTGGTCTCACCACAGCCCCCAGGGTGTTCACCAAGTGTTTGGCAGTAGTGACTGCTCACCTGAGGAGTCTTGGATTCCAAGTGTTTCCCTATCTGGACGACTGGCTCCTGACTGCCACCACCAGGCATCTGCTAATAGACAACCTAAAAGCCACCATCTCCCTGGGTGCTTCCCTGGGAATTACATTCAATTGGTCAAAGTCTGTCTTGCTGCCCTCTCAGCGCATAAGATTCATAGGAGCAGAGATAGACTCAAAATTGATGCGCATCTTCCTTCCTACCGAAAGGATTCAAACTTTACAAGGTCAAGTCCAAGCCCTGCTTCCAAGATCCAAAGCCCCAGCCAGGATGGTCCTGCAACTTTTAGGTTCGATGTCTGCCACGGTTCTCCTAGTTCCACTGGCAAGATTGCACATGAGGATTCTTCAGTGGCTGTTATCGACACAATGGTCTTTTCAGAATCTCCCCCTCAATCATCTCATTCTGATTACAGAAACGTGCAAACAGGACCTCCGCTGGTGGCTTCAGCCATCCAATCTGAATCAGGGAAGACCTTTTGTTATTCCCCCTCCGGTGGCCACCCTGACAACGGATGCCTCCCAGACAGGGTGGGGGGGGGCATTGTCTGGGCAGGTTAGTTCAGGGTTCTTGGCTTCCAGACGAAACCTTTCTCCATATCAATGTATTGGAAATGAGGGCTGTACTTCTGTCCCTACAGGCCCTCCACAAGTTTCTCCCTCAAGGCATTATCACTATCCACACAGACAACATGTCGGTGGTCTGGTATCTAAACAAACAAGGAGGGACCAGATCTTACCCCCTTTGCAGAGAGGCCATGAGGGTGTGGGAATGGGCTGTAGCTACCAACCATTTCCTGGTAGCGACCCACATTCCAGGAAAATCCAATATATTGGCAGACAGATTAAGCAGGACGATTCTCTCTCCTCACGAGTGGTCCCTGAACGAAACAGTAGCAGCTCAGGTTTTCAGAAGATGGGGGACCCCGTGCTGCGACCTGTTTGCAACACCACAAAACACAAAGTGCAAAAGGTTCTTTTCCTTGACTCCGCGTCAGGGGGAGGCAGCTACGGATGCTCTAGCCCAACCTTGGCCAACAGGACTACTTTATGCCTTTCCTCCGGTTCCACTCCTCCCCAAAGTCATCCAGAAAGCTTCCCAATTGGGGTCCACAATGATACTAATTGCTCCGCACTGGCCTCGTCAGGTATGGTTCCCCTACCTAAAGAAACATGCTCTGGACGGTCCTTGGTTTTTGGATCTAACTCCGGACCTGCTGATTCATCAGTCGGGACAACAACACCAGTCCCTTCACACTTTGAAATTAACAGCTTGGCTCCTCCACTTCCGACTTTAGTCAGAAATCACACCTTAGACCCGGAAGTTATTCACATTTTATCTTTGCCCACAAACCCACCACTAAGAAATTGTACCTCAGTAAGTGGAAGAGGTTTGCTATCTGGGCTCAACTCAGGGGCTTAGACCCTATTACTGCCCCGATACCAGAGGTCTTGAAATTATTAACATCCTTGTTTACTCAAGGATCTTCAGTCTCTACTATTAAAGTCCAACTAGCAGCTATCTCCAAATTTCACGAATCCATAGATCCACCGTTGATGAGCAGCAGATTATGTAAAACTTTCATTAAAGGTGCTGTGCTGTTAAGACCCCCAGTTTTTCATCCTGCGCCTCAGTGGGATCTTGATTTGGTACTTCGTGCCTTAACATCTTCCCCTTTCGAACCGGCTGCTACATGTGAGTTAAAATATCTGTCTTGGAAAACTGCCTTCTTAGTTGCAATTACCTCTGCAAGAAGAGTTTCAGAACTTCAAGCCCTATCTATCAAACCACCGTACTTGATTTTTCACAAGGATAGAGTATCACTTAGGCCTAATCCATCTTTTGTTCCAAAGGTTTGTTCTAATCTCTGTCTCCAACAATCTCTAGAGCTACCAGTTTTCTTTCCAAAATTCTCAAATGAAGCGGAATACACCTTGCATAAATTGGATGTTCACAGGCAATTGCGCTTCTATCTAGACAGGACTCAACAAATTCGAAAAACGGACCAATTGTTTGTGTCCTTTTCAGATAATAAATTGGGTAAAACCATCACTAAAGCTACTATCTCCAAATGGATTAGAGATTGCATAACTCAGGCTTATTCCTCTTCAAATAAGCAACTTACAACATCTATCAAAGCTCATTCTACCAGAGCTATGGCTACTTCTATTGCTTTTCATTCCAAGCTCGCTATTTCTGAGATTTGTGCTGCGGCTACTTGGTCCAACCCGCACACTTTCATTTCCCACTATAAATTGGATGTGGCATCTAAAGGGCGAGCATCATTTGGTTCCACGGTACTCAGGAGTGTTTTCCAGTGAGCCACCCAGGATTCAGGTGCTAGGACGCTGTCCCATCAGTCAGAATGTAGGCGAGATAGGATCACATAACATCTTTTAGTTATGTACTCACCATAACTTCAGATGTTTGGGATCCATCTCGCCTACATTCCTAATACCCACCCTCCTTCCCCTGCCTTGGAGATCAGAAGAGATTGAACGGTTTGAGTTCTACTGTTTTATCTTGTTTCATCTGTCGATGTTATATAAGCAGTGCGTGTGTGCATGTATGCGGACAAACTAGATCTGGGGGACTGGTAGTGGTGCATCCTGGGATATAGTAAGCTCAGCCAATAAGAGACTTCGCTCTTTGGCATAAGCGTGCCGAGTCGGAGCCGAGGGATCGGCTCCGAACCCATCAGTCAGAATGTAGGCGAGATGGATCCCAAACATCTGAAGTTATGGTGAGTACATAACTAAAAGTTCCCCCTTCTATGGCCTCACTTGGTGGTCTCTCTCTGGGTGCTGGAACCTCTTCCAGACTTGTTCTTTCTCACCCATCAAGCAGGCTTCATCAGGACATCAGAGCTATGAAGTTAAGTGCTTGGTTTCTTCACTCCCAATGATGGCCAGAAATTCCAGGCTTTCTTCTTCTGTGCTTCATATTTGTCATCATCTCAAAAATCTACAACTAAGAAAGTGTACAGAAGCAAGGGAAAGAGATTTGCCATTTGGTCTTCCTTCAAAGGTCCTTCCTTTTCAGCCCTACTTTCTTCTATTGTTTTACTTCTTGGCAAGTTTATTTCAGGCAGTTGCTACCTATTCCACTATTAAGTTTCAACTGGCAGCTATTTCAAATTTTCATGTGGGAGAAGATCACACTCCTATTGCTTTGTTGACATTATCAAATGCTTTTTGTGGGATACCTTTCTCCTTCATCTCTCATTAAGGGACCCTATTCTTTTTTTTTTTTTTTTAATTTTTTAAGGACCCTATTCCTTCTTGGGGCATTACTGTCTTGTTGCAGGCCATTACAAAACCCCTGTTTGAACGTGCTGCTAAGATAGATCTGAAATTTCTTTCATGGAAACTTCATTTCTGGTTGCAGTTACCTCAGCTAAGAAGGCATCTGAACTCTAGGCCTTGTCTTGTATGCCTTCTTATTTAGTGTTTCACAAAGAGAGAGTCTATCTTCAAACCAACCCTTATTTCCTCCCTTGGGTTGCTTCGGAGGTTGCCCTCAGTCAGATTATTAACTTACTGGTCTTCTTTCCTAATTTGTCAAACAAAGGTGAATATACTTTAGATTTACTGAATATACTTCAGCAATTACATTTCTGTTTACACCATACCAACATTTTAAGAAATCTGGCCATCTATTTATGTTACTCTTCAGGGCATAATTGTGAAATAGTGTCTCCAGGATCACACTATCCCAGGTGGTTTTCTGACTGTATCTGTTTTATGTACAAGGCTAAAGGACTATCTTTACTTCACAAAAGTAAAGCTCATTTTACTAGAGTTACTGCAACTTCCACAGCCGTCTTTTTTCACAGTCTCTATTGATGATATTTCTGCTGCAGCTACTTGGTCCACTGTACATACATTCATTCCCCTCTACAAGATGGGCTTGCATTCTAGGTCCTGGATTTTGTTTGGCTCCACCATTCTCCAGAATACTCTTCCATGTGACCTCCCGGGGGGGGGGGGGGGTTAGTAGCTGGAGACTCTGTCCTAACAGCTGAGGTGAATGCAAAAGACAAAATCAGATACAAAAGTTGTGTACTTACCATAAGATTAGATCTATGTTGTCTTCTTTTGTCTGTGCCAACTTTCCTTCTGTCCATCCCCCTACCAAATTGTCAACTTTTCTGGGCTCTTGACTGACTGTTTCAGACTTGCAGAGAGCCTTGCCTTAATTACAGATTGGAACTGTTCATTGGCATTTGTAAGTGGAGACAGCATAGAAAAAGCTTTTGGTATAGGTAGACAAACTTGATCAGAGGAACTGTGAGGGCAGAGGGGAAATATAAGTACAGGGAAGGAGTCTGAGCTTTGGATCCAAGAATCTGAAAGCTGCTGGCTTTGGATCTGGATCTGGTTGGATCTAACAATACTCAACAGCTTGAGACAGAAGAAGACAACATGGCTTTAGCATTATGGTAATATATATCATTTGATGTGATGTTCTCCTATCTCGCCTGCATTCTTAGCAGGTTGGGTTCAGATCCCATCCTTGGATCCGACTCAGCCTTATACACCAGCTCAAGGTCTTTCACTAGCTTGTGGCTATCCTCTATCCCATCATGTCACAGGAGAGCTCCCCAGATCTCGTTTGCCACTAAAATAGATTGGGTGCTCTTCTCACTAGCTCTGACCAAGTACAATTTCTTCTGCTATTTTTTTTGAAAAAAAAACTGTGTGGTTTTCTTTAGATATCTTTTCTAGTGTGTTTTTACTTTAAAAAAAACTTGGATTTGCTGTTGGTGTTTCTTTCCACTGCTTTGTGTTAAACTGTTGTTAGCTGTCGTTTTTTCCTTAAGGCCCTCTTTCCCCCATTCCGGCTTAAAACTAAAATCAAACAGCCCATTTTAGTTAGAGGGCTTTCCTTTTCTCCCCTTTGTGATTATTACAAGCTAGTTTGTTTGATTTAGAGAACTATCTAGACCCGTTTAGGTTATAGGGTCTTTTCCACTCCCTTTTCTCATCCTCAGGGCATAGCCCATTTAAGTTAAAGGGCACCGCCATCCCTTTCCTCTATTAGAGTTAGGTTTAATAAAATTGTTAGTAGTTGTTACTATTGGTGTTGCTGTTATTTATAAAAAAAGAAAAACATTTTTTGGATATCTATAGTTTGATTGTTGGCTCTTTCCTTTTTCTAGTTAGTGCTAATTATGTCTTCTAAAGATTCTAAGGATTCTAAATCCTGTGGGTTTAAAAAGTGTGAAAAATGTGGAGAAAAAATGTTCTTTACAGACCAGCATACAGTGTGCATCTATTGTTTAAAATGGACAGGTGGTCCAGGAGACACCTGTGCTTTCAGCTGGGAGCCAGCCATTACTAGTTTTGGGCTCTGCCCTTTGGCCTCACTACAGCCCCTAGAGTGTTCACCAAGTGCATGGCAGTAGTCACGGCTCACTTGAGATGCCTAGGATTTCGAATGATGCCATACCTAGATGACTGGCTCCTAACTGCCACCACCGAGCATCTACTAACAAAAAGCGAGAGACTCCACCTTGCAGCTCTGCTCTCAATTAAGGATCACAATAAACTTACGAAAAATCTGCCTTGCTGCCCTCTCAGAGTATCGTATTTATAGAAGCAGAACTCCCTCCAGAAAGGGTACGAGTTCTACAATGTCAGGTCCTAAATCTTCTTTCCAAGAAAAGAGCGCAAGCAAGAACAGTCCTAAATGTCTTGGGGATCATGGCAGCAGCAATTACCTTGATCCCATTAGCATGTGTGCACATGAGAATTCTCCACTGGTTACTATCCACTCAGTGGTCAGTGCCAGAACTACCTATGTCGCACAAGATTTTGATAATGGAATCTTGCAAAAAAGATCTTTATTGGTGGATTTACTCCACTCATGTGATGCTAGGTCGACCTTTTGTACTTCCCCAGCCATTAGCCACAGTGACCACGGACGCTTCTCAGATGGGGGGGTGGGGGGGGTGGCATTATCTGGGAAAGACAGTCCAAGGCACTTGACAGGATCACGAGGCCCATTTGCACATCAGTGTCCTGGAGATGAGAGCTGTGCTTCTGGTGTTGCAAACATTCCAGGACTCTCTTCCACTAAGAACTATTGCAATACAGACAGACAACATGTCAGTAGTATGGTACATAAACAAACAAGGAGGAACCAGATCTTACCCCCTTTGCTAGGAAGCCCTGAGAGTATGGCAGTGGGTGACCTCCTCCCAACACTTTCTGATAGCAATGCACATCCCGGGGAAATCCACCGTGAGAGCAGACAGACTCAGCAGAGCAATTCTGATGCCTCACGAGTGGTCCCTAAAACAAGAAGTAGCGGAAAAGATTTTCCGCAAATGGGACCAACCTTGCTGCGATCTCCTTGCCTCATCCATAAATGCCAAATGCAGTAGCTACTTTGCCCTTATCCCCCCTCCAGGGGAGTCACCAAGAGATGCACTTCTACATGATTGGCCCTCGGGTCTCCTCTGTGTCTTTCCTTCCTTTCCATTGATACTCAAAGCTCTTCAGAAAGCCAATTACTTGGGAAGAGACTTGATACTTATTGCCCCATACTGGCCTCATCAGATCTGGTTCTCTGTCCTGTGGCCTCATCTTCAGGAAGAGCCTTGGATTTTGAAACCAGTTCCGGACTTTCTGACTCATGCATCAGTAATACTCCATCCCTCTCTTCAATCCCTCAAGTTGACAGCTTGGCTGCTCCGATTCCAACCGTAGCCACTCTCCCTAACTTGTCTTCTTCAGTAAAACAAATCCTTATTTCTTCTCATAAAGCTTCAATGAGAAAGATATATACAAGCAAATGGAAAAGATTTTCTTCATGGGCATCAAATAATCACATTGATCCCTTTTCTACCACAGTAGCTTCTGTTCTAGAACTCCTGGCAAAACTATTAAATGAAAAGGTAGCCGCAGCTGCTATTTGAGTTCAGTTAGCGGCGATGTCCAATTTCCATTTAGATGAATCAAGCATCAATATTGTCACACACTATGCAAAGCCTTTCTAAAAGGTACCTTTTTATAAAGGCCACCTATTAGAGACCCTCAAGCACCATGGGACTTACATTTTGTCTTATCCCATTTAGTTTTTTTCCCCGTTTGAACCAGCATCATCCTGCGATCTCAAATTTTTGTCTTAGAAAACTATTCTTTTGATAGCTATTATTTCTGCAAGCCTTGTTAATAAAGCCCCCCTACATGATTTTCCACAGGGACAGAGTATCCTTACAAACAAACCCCTCCTTTTTACCCCAAATTTGTTCAGAATCTAATTTAAATCAATCCAAAGAACTACAAGTGTTTTTCCCTAACTATGAGAATAAGGCAGAATACTTGCTGCACCAACTGGATGTACATAGACAATTACACTTCTACTTATATTAGACAAAGGACTTCAGAAAATCTGGTCAACTATTTATATCCTTTTCAGATTCAATGGCCAACTATTTATATCCTTTTCAGATTCAAGGAAAGGTGCCCCAGTTTCTAAAGTGACACTTTTAAAATGGCTCTCAGATTGTATAACCTTTGTTTACAAATCTCAAAACAAAGATCTTTCCCATAAAATAAAAGGTCATTCTACAAGGGCAATTGCAACCTCTTCCATCTTTTGGGTAGATTGCCCATTGATACCATCTGTGCTGCAGCAACATGGGCAAGGCTACATACCTTTATCACTCATTACAAAGTTGATTTGGCCTCCAGAAACAGGGCCTCCTTTAGTTCCACAGTTTTGAAGAATATTCTCTCTTGAGCCACACAAGAAAGATGGTGCTAGGGATGCTGTTTCAACCTGCTAAGAATGAAGGTGAGATAGGACAACATCACATAAAGAAGTTATGTACTCACTAAAACGTTCCATCTGTGTTGTCCATCTCACCTTCATTCTTACATCCCACCCTCCTTCCCCCAGCCTATTGCTCTTGGAAGACTGGGTTGATACAATTGGACACTAAAGTTTTCTGTCCTTCTTGATTGCTCTATTAAGTATTAAGCTATCCCTATTTTGAAATTACTTTGTATAGCTGTAAAGAAGATCTGAGGAGTTCTCCTGTTGTATGATGGGATAGGGGATCGCCATGAGCTAGTGAAAGACTTTGAGCTGGTGTATAAGGCCGAGTTGGATCCAAGGATCGGATCCGAACCCAACCTGCTAAGAATGAAGGCGAGATAGACAACACACATGGAACATTATGGAGAGTACATAACTTCTTTTTTCTTGTACCCACTTAGGCAGAGACATGTAAAGGGCATATGCCTTTTGGAGTTCAAAGGGACAGAGAGTATTTTCAGGCTGCTCTAGCATCACCCCTAATTACTAGCTGTAGGTGATTGGTAGCTTAAGATTCCTCAGTTTTTCCCTAAAGGAACTCTACTAAATGATTCTTGGGGGAGGGAATAATGACTGTGGCCAGTCTAAGTTGCTCCATTATAAGCCTGATGGCCTCCTCAAAGCAGGAGTCATCTAGAGGTGTGGAAGGGAGGTGAACTTATTTTTCTTGTCTGTCTCAGGGACAGTGGCGTTACTGTATTCATACTTATTTTAGGTGCTAGAATGCGAGTAGTACCACATACTGCACTATATGGAGTAAATTCACATTCAGTACTGGTGAAAGTGAGTATGTCACTGGCTGGTGACAGATATCTGAGGACTGGGAACCAGTGCTTGATCTTAGGCCAGCAGAAGACAGTAGGCATTGGGAGAAGGGTTTGCCCTGGGCCCAGAACAAGCATCTATCTGATCAAACTCACTAGGGTTATTATTACACACCTGAAACTCAATTCCCACTAAGCATCGATTATTTTCTTAACATATGGTCTCTGAGATGCCGTTCGATTCTCAGTTAGAGCGTCTTCTGTGTGGCGACATGCGTGAATGGGCGTTCCTTCGCTGAAGGTTGTGCGTTAGGCCCGGCAAGCCAGTATGTAAAAATCTACTGCCAATCATTAGCGGACCGGAGTTCCTCTGTGGCGACCCCTAACCGGGAAAAGCCGAAAGACACAAACAAACAAACAAACATGGTCTCTGAGATGCAACTTCCAAGCCCATATGTGGGATGATTCATTGGATCCTCTTCAAATGGATTTGCCAGTCAAATTGCTCAGTTCTGAGTATCACCAGTCAGTGAGCAATTTACCCAGTGGACTACCTACCAAGATCAGTCTTAGCAACCTTAACCTGCAGCTGATCAGCTTGGCATTGAAATATGAAAGAACACTGGCATACAAACTCCAGGTGGAAACTCTATGTTTCTTCTGGTCCCCACCAGCTTCTGTCGAGGCAGAAGATGGGTAAAAGTTCAAGCCCTTACTTGTCTTATGCCAGGGGCTGCATACAGGACATTCCTATCTTCTCTTACAAAGAGGTCTCAACAGCCAACATCTTTATCGGCATGAGGAAGGCCAAAAGCTTCTCCTTTCTTCTTTCACCTCATCCTCAAGACAGTAAAACAAAGTAAGTGCAGGTCATAGTTGTTAGTCTGATTGTGTTTTGGCATGTGAATGCAGGCTTGATCTGATTATAGTAATGATCAAAATCCAAGTTGAATGTAGCAAAATACTGGCTGTTCAGGGCACATGCTTGCTTATATAACCATTCACCTACATTCCAGTATGTCATTATGGGTATGTAAATATCGTTTTACAATCAAAATGTCAAGGTAGCTTACTTCGACAGTTAGAAGAACGAACATGGAGCGGCAGAGAGGCAAAACTGCGAATACAATTCCTGTCGACTGTGAAACATTGATACGGAGATTGTATTCGAAGTTTGGAGCACTGGTGTTCTGAAGGGCATTGCACAACAGTGGGGATCGGGAAACTTACCCTGTTCCTTACTGTAATGCAATCTTGGAGTTAGAATATATAAGCACCAGGGGGTGTGGGGGGTGCATGGAGCTTGCCCCCCTACAAAATGGTAGGACATTTTCTGTCTCGTAGTGGATGTTTTTTATAGGATGGTGAGTGTTTGAATGTTGATTCTTTCCCAAAAAGGAATCAACATTCTAAGCAGTCATCATCATTTTTTTCAGCTGTTCCGGGTTGGCAATGTGAATGGTCGAGGTAAGTCACCTCAACATTTTGATAGCTAACTGTAAATATCACTGTGTACAGGATGTTAACAAAAAATGCCAGTTTGTAACTGACAAAGATGAACCCAACCAAGGGCCTATTAAAAAGGCTTCTCAGTATTAGAAAAGTGATTTGTACTTATGCCTACCTGTAGGCAAAATTCAAGCAGAATACTATAAAGAAATGCAAGACCAACAGTAAATGTTCACTGTCCCACCATGGATTGAAATCTAATTGAAGATTCCCTTCTATAACCTAGAACTGTCAAAATTCATTGGCAGATTAGAAGTGTTTCAGGTATACAGATAGTTAAGGGCATTGCATAGGAAAGTGTTCCCAGTGCTGGAAGAAAACTGAATCAGCTGGCAAGCCCCCTATATAAGGCCTTTGCTCTTTGTGTAAACATTGATGAGATAAAGGTTATGCAATGAATAGAAAGCATTTGTAGAGGGAAATCAAGGTCTGGTGAGATCATTTAGTCAGCATTGCAACAGGAGGAGTTTGTGGAGCAGGGAAAAGAGGGAAAAGAGAGACGAAGAACTCATGAAGGGCATTAGTTCTGCCTTAAATGGAAGGGAACCTAGGAACTTGGATGGAACTGACTGTCATAGAGATTCACCAAGGTTTATTTTAACTTTGGCTCAGAAATAGACAGCAGTTTGTTGGCTGTTTATCAGCAGATCTGATGTTGTCTTCTCATTTTTCCTTGACCTGTGGGTTTCAGATCCGACCTTGGATCCAACTTGGCCACTTTCCAAAAGCTTAGGCTCTGAAGCACAAGCTCCTCCCCTATGCATAATGCCTTGCTCCCCCAGTTACCTCAGATCATATTTGCTGCTCTTAGCAGAAGCATGGTGGTCCATCGTCTTGAGCTCCAGTGAAAACTTTTTTGTACTTTAACTCCAAGCTAAGTGAATTTCCTTTTCTATTGTTTGCTGTAGCCTCCCTTTCTTTATTCTACTGTACCTTCTACTCAGTATATATTAAAAAAAACTCTCTAATTTAGTTTTAGCTTCCACTGGTCCATTCTCCCTTTTCTCTCCTTTCCTTTCTAAGTTTCTTGGTGATGTCCGAGAAACCGTTAGGTTTCAAAAAGTGCACTTCCTGTGGGGACACATTTCCCTTATCTGATGCCCACAGGGAATGCGCATATTGTCTTGGCTGTTCTCACCTTGATGCCTCCTGTAGAGTTTGTGAGGGCTTCTATCAAAGGACATTGGCAGACGGAAGGAACAAACTCATTCTGAAAAGCCTCTTACCTCCATCGGCCCTGTCTGCAGGTTCTTCGTCTTCATCTTCTTCTTCCTCAGGGGCTCAACCCTCTCCCAAGAAGCACTGTGAAGACAGGGAGCACAGGAAATATTTCCCAGGGAAGCTTGCTTCATTGTCTTCAGGTGAGCCTCCAGCCAAGACTTCTAAGGCTTTGAATCTCAGAGCCTTGTATCTGAGTAAGTCCAGACAATCCTCTCCTCAGCCCCAAGCTCCTTTGCCTTCAGAGCTCCCTACTTCTTCTGCAGGTTTGTCTTGCATAGAAAGGTCCCCTAGGATCATGTCCAAGCCACCTTCAAGAGTGTCATCTGTCAGGTCTACCCACAGCCTTTCAGAATCAGAGGTGAACAGATTGATGAGGCAGTTCATTCAGATGCAGATCAAGATGGGGGCCTTACTAGCCCCATCCCCTACCATGGCTATGGGTAGACCTAGCGCCTTCTCTGATCTGCCCTGCTGTTTCAGAACCCTTAGATCTGAATGCCCAGAAGGATCTCACTTCAACCCTGACGCCTATCCTGACTTGCTCTTTTCGAACTATCTCGGAGCAGAACAGCTCCGAGGGTTGACCTTGACTTTTGGAGTGGAGGGCTGGGAATGTTCAGGGGTCATCTGTCCCAGTAGTTTCAGCTCTGGGGGGATAACCTTCAGCTTCTCCGGCCCATTTTGCTTTCAAGGTGGTGGAGAGGGTCCTCTCCATGCCCAGGAGAGCTTCTGCTCCCACCATTTTGGATCCACTTCTCTCCCATTCGGGGACTGTGTCTGAGACCTCATCACTGCCCCTCTTGGGACAGCCAGCCAAATAAAGCCTACAAACACTTCCAACTTTGGAACCCCAGATCTCTTCTGACCTCTACCCGGAACACCCCACTGAGGAGATTCCCCAGAAGAGAAGGTGCAAGAGGAGGCACCTTGATTCCCCACAGGAATCAGTCACTGAAGATACCAATTTTCAGGAATGGGAAGGGTCCCCCAGATCTCCACCTGAGGATGTCTCTTTTGGAGACATCTTGGAAATCCTGCGCAAAACAGGCATATGATCTTCCCAGTATCCATCCTTGGAGGAATCTGTGTTCTTAGAGGCTTTCGGGTCCAGCCCATCTACATCTTGGGTGCCCCCCCTGATGCTCTCATTGATCTGGTATCAAGCAGGGCTTGGAAGGATCCAGACACAGTAGAACTTATACCTAAGTGTGCAGACAAAATTCTCAGTGCTACCTCTGACTGACCTCATTGGACTAGGGGAATCCCGGTAGATGCCATGGGTGTTGCGGCAGCCACTAAAAAGGAGCTGGCCAGGAAAACTCCTCTTTCTCTCCCCCTAACAGGGAGTCTAGGGATATGGACAGGTTCGTTAAGAGAGTTTATGCCTCATCTACCTTCAAAGCTTTAAACAACTTTCCCATTTTACTAGGCTAGAGAGGGATTTATTCAAATAACTCTCTAGCTTGGTCCCTTAGTCCATGTCTGATGAGGACAGAAAATCCTTCTCCTCCACATTGGTCACTTTACAGTCTATCTCTAATGCATCCATGAGGTTAATCTCCCATGCGGCAGAGGCTAACTCTAGAGCTGCCAGAGTCATATCTGGATGCAGCTGTATGACTTCACAGAACCCTTCAAAGCATCCTTCATCAATGCCCCTTTTGACAGATGATCTTTGTTTGAGCACACCATTAGAGACACACTCTCCCACAGCGAGAAAATTGGAAAGACCCTGTCTGCCATCAGAATCAGCTTTTCTACCTCCTAGAGATCCTTTTCCAGGAATCAGCGGGTGGGGGGAGTGTGGTTTAAAAAATCTCAGGGTCCTTTTCAGGAGTCGCACGGAGAATACTCCCCCCAGAGGCACAGGGGGAAACAGTTACAATGGTAGACACCACCCACATGGCATAGGAGGATCCAAAAAATCAAGCATGTCAGGATTCCTTCTGGGACAGACCCTTTCAGTGCTCCTGAGGGGTTGCCTGACTGTCTTTCTCTGGAGGCAGTCAGGGGGTGCTTATCCTTGCACCCAGATGACTGGCTAGCCATTACAAATGATTGGTGGGTGCAAAGGATCGTATCCAGCAGATACGTAATTCCCTTTTCAAAATCCCCCAAGCCAAAGATGTCTCAAATGGATGTTCCAACCAGTCAGAGAGAGGCAGCAGAGTTAGAAATCTCAAAGCTGCTACAGAAAAGAGATAATTCAGAATGTCCCACCAGATCAATTTCGATTATGCATTTACTCATGATTCTTTTCAGTACCAAAAAAGACAGGGGACTTCAGGCCCATCTTGGATCTGACATTCTTGAACAAGTCAGTAAAAAAGTTGAAAGTTCAGGATGGTCACGATCCAGTCCATTCTACCTCTTTTGAAAATGGATGACTGGATATGTTCAGTGGACCTTAAGGATGCATACTACCACATCAAGATGGACAGGCACTCCAGAAGTTACTTATGCTTCAGGCTGGAAGCCAGTCATTGTCAGTTCAGAGTGCTTCCCTTTGGTCTCATCACAGCCCTCAGGGTGTTCACCAAATGCATGATGGTAGTCACAGCTCATCTCAAACTTCAAGGAGTCCATGTTTTTCTGTACCTGGACAAGTGGCTCCTAACTGTTCCAATCAGGCATCTGCTCATTCAAGCCAGGGACTACCTGTTACAGCTTCCCAGCTTCAGCCATTTCAGAGTATAGATTTCATAGGGGCTTGTTTGGAAATGTCCAAGTCCTTGGCCTTCCTTACTCTGGACAGGAATTTCAGACCTAAAACTACATGTCAGACAGATTTTTGTCAGTCCCATCTCCTCCAGCCAAACTAGTGCTCATGGCCCTGGGTTCGATGGTGGCCATCATTACCCTGTTACCAACAGCACATCTTCACATGAGAATTCTGCAGTGGACCTTAGCAGTCCAGTGGTCATTTCTTCAACTACCTCTCAGCTATCCAATCAAACTATCATGACTGTGCAAGGATTCTCTCTTCCAGTGGCTTCACTTCCTGGAGGTTCTTCAAGGATGCCTCTTTGTTCTTCCTCCCCCAAAAGCCACGCTGACCACAGATACCTCCCAGTTGTGGTGCCGGGGCATTTCCTGGGTTGGATGGTCCAAGGCACATGGACGTCACATGAGACCAACCTGCATATCAGTGGCTTGGAGATGACAGCGGTTTTTTTAGCATTGCAGGCACTGCACAGCTTCCTTCCTTCAGGGTCGACTGCAATACAAATGGACAATATGCCAGTAGTTTGGTATAAGTAAGAGGGAAACCAGATCCTTCCCCCCATGCCTAGAAGCAATGAGATTGTGGCAATGGGCGATTTCTGCCAAACACACACATTCTGGGGGAGTACAACATTCTAGCAGACAGGCTCAGCAGAGTTCCATTGATGCCTCATGAGTGGTCTCTGAATCAGTCAGTGGTGAACATTATCTTCTGCAAATGGGGTCAGCCTTGTTGTGATCTCTTCCCATCTCTCTACAACAAGTGCAGCAAGTTCTTCTCCTTGATTCCCCCTCAGGGACAGTCACCCAGGGATGCTCTGGTCCATGCTTGGCCTCCCAATTATCTCCATTATTTATTTTATTTATTTAGTTATTTATTGCATTTGTTTACGGGGAAAGTCCACTGGGCCTAAAAGAGCTCATTTTCAGTGGAGGCCCAGGGAGAAAAGCTCCAACAAGAATATAGATACAGAAAAATTATTACTTTATACCTTTCCCCTCTCTCCTTAATCCTCAGGTTTCTTCAGAAAGCCTCCAGGTTGAAGAGCAAAGTGATCTTTATTGTCCCCTTTTGGCCTCAGCAAATCTGGTTCACCTTTCTTTGGTCTCATCTAATCTACTCTCCGTGGATGCTTGAACCACATCCAGATCTACTATCCCATCCATCAGGGCAAATTTATCCTGATCTCTCAGGTCTGAAACTAACTGCATGGTTTCTCCAATTCAAATGATGGCTAGATCTACTGGGCTTTTATCCTCAGTTCATGACGTTCTGATCTTCTCCCAGAAATCTTCAACGAGAAGACTTTACATGAGCAAATGGAAGAGACTTTGTATTTGGGCTAAACGGCAGAATTTAGATCCCTTTACCGCTCCTGTCCCAGCAGTCCTAGGTTTTCTTGCTCATATTTTTTGTGAGGGTGACAGTCATTCCACTGCAAAAGTACAATTGGCAGCCATTTCGAATTTTCATATAGGAGAAAATGCATCATCTTTGGGCTCATCAAAGTTGTGCAAGGATTTCTTAGAGGGACTTTCCTTCTTCACCCACTTCTCAAGATCCAACACCCCCTTGGGATATAACTATTAATGTTAAGTTGTCAATCTCGCCTTCATTCTTGCTGGATGGGTTCGGAGCCGATCCTCGGCTCCGACTCGGCCAATACTAAAGCTCGAGAGCTAATTCCACCGGCTCGAGGCTCCCCTATATCCCACAATGCTAGGCGGTAACTACTCAGATCTCGTTTGCCGCTATAGCTGACGAGGTGCGCTTTTCTACCGGCTCAGGCAGGTTAGTCAAATTTTACCTTTAGGTACTGCTAATAACCCCCCTTTTTAGTTCTAATACATATTCTATAGTTTAATTCTAATTTTTAGTGATATCGACCCCTATCTGTCGAACCCTTCCTCCTTTACCCTTGTTCTAGGCCTTAGGCCCTTCCCTCACCCTAGTCCCTTAATAGATTAGTGTTGTAGGGGCTTGTGTGTGTGTGTTTCTGTATTAACAGTAATATTTTATTTTAATAATTTTTCTGTAGAGAGTGTCTGGATTGTGTGTGTGTGTGTCAGCCTCTCTTACTTTTACGATGTCTAAAGACAAGGTCTCAGGCTTCAAGAAGTGTGACTCGTGCTGTCAGAAAATGTCTCTGACAGACGGTCACACTTCTTGTGTGTATTGCCTGGGGCCTTTGCACCTGCAGGACTCTTGTGCTTTTTGTCATGGTTTTAGCCCTAGAGTCCTGCAGGAACGCAAGAATAAGCTTATCTTGCGGGGCTTATTAAAGCCTGAAGGCCCCCCGACTCAGTCTGTGTCGGGGAAGCCTTCAAAAACTTCCAAGCAGTCGGCTCCTGCTCCTGAGTCGACTGCTGAGAAGTCTAAGCAGGCTTCGACATCGGCTCCGGCCGGAGCCGATGTTTCTAAGCCTCATACTGTTACCTCGGCTCCGGCTGGAGCCGAGGCTGATAAGACTTTGTCGGCTCCGATACCCTTATCGGAGCCACATTCGAGAAAGAGGTCCAGGTCCCCCTCTATCGGATCCGTGCACTCGGCGCCAGGATCCCCTCTCCTTTCGGAGCAAAGTCACAAAACTCATTCCTCTCGGTCTTCCAGATTATCAGACCATGATTTGCAAAGGGTGGTGAGTAGACTTCTTAAGTCCGAGGCACTGGCCCAAATGCTGCATAGCCCGACTCACCAGTCAGTGGCTATTCCCATTCCCCAATACATTCCTCCTCCGACTCCTTCGAGTTCGGAGCCAAGGCTTGTCGGAGCCATGACTGTCGGTGCGTCGGATCCGATACCTTCCATTTCGGCTCCGTCGTCTGCCCCGATCTCCTCTTTGGAGGGATCTCGGCGCCGAGCTTCCTTCGTTGGCTCCGAGGGGGCGAGTGGCATCGGACCCTTGTCCGACCCCGCTCTCCCTCTCGGAGCTTCGGCGCTGGTGAGTTCAGCTCCGACATCGGCTTCGGAGCCGTCTCTGTCGGTGCCGGGGGAGGTCCTTGTCTCTTCGGAGCGAGGGCCTCAGGCCTTGCCTGACAGGGGTGCCTTCGAGGTCATGCGGAGCATGCTAGAACCAGGTTCTGCCCTACAGTCAGCTCCTTCAGCCCCTCCATCTACAGTGCCTGCGGTGATTTCTACTCACCCCCTTGTCCCACACCGCAGAGAGCCAACTCCTCAAGATTCCCCATTGGGAATTTCCTCCTCTTCCGAGGTCTCTCCTGACCCTGCAGGAGATCCCCCAAGGAAGAGGCAGTGCAAGAGGAAGCACATTGACTCCCCTGAGTCTATCACCTCTGACACTGACTTAGAGGAATCCGAAGGGTCCCCTTGATCCCCCTCTGAGGATGTCTCCTTTGCTGACATCCTTGAAATCCTCAAACAGAGGGGGAACTGGCCAGCCCTTAATCCTTCGGAGGATGAGTCAGTGTATCTTGAGGCGTTTGGTTCTCGCCCTTCTACCTCCTGGGTGTCCCCTCCCTTTGACCCTTTTATGGAAGTGGTGGCAAGGAAGGCTTGGACGGCTCCTGACTCAGTGGAACCCACCCCGAGGAGACCATCCAAATTTATTACTGCCCCCAAAGACAAAGAGTTTTTATCCAAAGGTGTCCCTGTTGATGCCATGGTGGTGGCTGCGGCCACAAAGAAGGAGTTAGCTGATCCTTTGGTTCCTGTCCATCCTCCTAATGAGGAATCTAGGACCATGGACAGGTACGGCAAGTGGATGTTCTCGTCAGCAACCTTTTCAATGCGGTCGCTGAACTACTTATGCCACTTCACTCGTCTCCAAAGAGATTTACTCAAGGATATGGGTGAACTGATGAAGGATCCTACAGCTGAGGGGTTCAAAGACACAATGAACTTCCAGTTGGCAACCCTAAATTCCATCGTTAACTCCTCCATGCGGCTGGTCTCATACGCAGCAGATGGGGCGAGTAGAGCCGCAGGCACAGGTGTTGCCTTACGAAGGCACACCTGGATGCGGCTATGCAACTTTGCGGACCCTTTCAAGGCATCCTTCACCAACTCTCCCTTTGATGGATCATCATTGTTTGGTCCACAGGTGAAGGATACATTGACCAGGTGCGAGGTAGAAGGTAAGACTCTCTCTGCTGTAGGAGTCCGTTTTTCTACCCCTTCTAGACCCTATCCCAAAGGTCAAAGGGGAGGAAAGATGTGGTTCCGCAAACAATCCCAGGGAGTCTCATCTGACGCACAAGGCCAATTCCCCTCTAGAGGCAGAGGGGGGAATAATAATAGACGCCGCCCTAGAGGCAGAGGAGGTCCGCAAAACCAGGGTAGCAGAGAAATGTTCTCTGACAAACCCTTTCAGCACCAATGAGGGGCTGCCCGGCTGTCCGCCTTCGGAGGCAGTCGGGGGAAGGTTATCACTGTACCCAAAAGCCTGGCTTTCCCTTACTCAAGACAAATGGGTACAGTCGATCATATCCGAGGGTTACAAAATTCCCTTCATTCACATTCCAACCCAACCAAAAAGATCCCTTCCAGACGTTTCACCCGGTCTAAGGGAACAAGCAGCATTAGAAATTTCGAAGCTGCTATCAAAAATAGTCATCCAATCAGTCCCGGCAGACCAGCAAGGATCCGGAATCTACTCCAAATTCTTTTTGGTACCAAAAAAAAAACAGGGGACTGGAGACCCATACTGGATCTCAGCTATTTAAACAAGTTTGTCAAAAAAACAAAATTCCGGATGGTCACGCTACAGTCCATTCTACCCTTCTTGGGTCAGGACAATTGGATGTGCTCGATAGATCTTCAGGACGCGTACTACCACATCAAAATGAACAGACGCTCCAGGAGATATCTCCACTTCAGGCTGGGAGCCAGTCACTACCAATTCAGGGCCCTGCCCTTTGGTCTCACTACAGCCCCCCGGGTGTTCACCAAATGCATGGCAGTGGTCACGGCTCACTTGAGACGTCAAGGATTCCAGGTGTTTCCATATCTGGACGACTGGCTCCTTACTGCCACCACCAGACATCAGCTTCTCCTATCCAGGGACTTCACCATTCAATCTTGTCAAGCTCTAGGCATTTCAATAAATTTCGAAAAATCTGCCTTGTCGCCTTGTCAGTCTATTATTTTTATAGGCGCCACCTTAGATACACAGACCCTTTCAGCCAGACTCTCAGAGCAGAGGGTGTTAGACATTCGGAACCAAGTGTCCCTTCTCTTACAATGTGTCAAAGTCAAAGCCAGACTGGTGTTGAAGGTACTAGGACTCATGGCAGCAGCTATTCCCCTTCTCCCCTTAGCTCGCTTTCACATGAGGATCCTCCAATGGATGCTTTTTTCTCAATGGTCCTTTCAACAACTCCCAATGTCCCACACCATATTGATAACTCAAGCATGCAAGAATCAACTGTCTTGGTGGATCACATCACCTCAACTTCTCCGAGGAAGACCCTTCACTCCCCCCCCCAGTTGCCACGTTGACAACAGATGCCTCCCTGATCGGGTGGGGGGGGCATTATCAGGGCAGGACAGTCCAGGGCACGTGGCAACCTTTCGAGTGCCACTTGCACATAAATGTCTTAGAGATGAGAGCAGTGCTTTTAGCGTTGCAAGCCCTTCACGACTCTCTTCCCAAGGGGACTATTGCAATTCAAACGGACAACATGTCCGTAGTGTGGTACATCAACAAACAAGGCGGAACCAGATCATACCCTTTATGTCGAGAAGCACTCAGACTTTGGCAATGGGTGATCTCTTCTTAGCATTTTCTGATAGCAATGCATATTCCCGGGAAATCCAACGTTATTGCAGACAAATTGAGCAGAGCAATTCTCATGCCACACGAGTGGTCTCTAAAGAAGTCAGTTCTAGAAGAAGTATTCCTAAGATGGGGCCAGCCTTGCTGCGATCTTTTTGCTACTCCCCAAAACAGCAAGTGTCACGACTTCGTCACTCTCTTCCCGTTACCAGGCCATCCCACCAGAGACGCTCTAGTCCACGATTGGCCCCGGGGACTTCTGTATGCCTTTCCCCCCTTTCCACTGATACCTCAACTAATTCAGAAAGCCATCGCCTTGAGAGTGACAATGATCCTCATTGCCCCTTACTGGTCTCGACAGATATGGTTTCCCTTTCTTCATCGTTACCTTTTGGAGCAGCCTTGGCATCTGGACCCAGTACCAGATCTGATTACCCATCAATCGGGTCAGCTGCACCAATCTCTGTCTTCTCTAAACCTCACAGCGTGGTTTCTCCGATTCCAACCTTAGCCAGGCTTCCCTCAATATCTCGATCGGTCCGAGATATTTTGATAGCCTCTCATAAATCTTCTACCCAGAAGATTTATACTAGCAAATGGAAACGTTTTTCCCTTTGGGCATCATCGAAAAACATAGATCCCTTTACTGCACCTATCCAGTCTATTTTAGACTTTCTAGCAGAACTCTTTCATTTAGGATCTTCTGCATCAACCATTAGAGTTCAATTGGCTGCCATATCAAATTTTCATGTTGGTGTCTCAGAATCCAGCATCATGGCTCACAAACTCTGTAAAGCCTTCTTAAGGGGTGTATTTCTTCTCAAACCTCCAATCAAAGACCCCCCGCCTCAATGGGATTTGAACTTGGTTCTGGCATCTTTAATTCTTCCCCCCTTCGAACCGGCGGCTTCATGTTCTCTGAAGTTGCTTTCTTGGAAGACACTTTTTCTGGTAGCTATAACTTCAGCGAGAAGAGTATCCGAACTCCATGCTCTGTGCAGTCGTCCTCCTTACTTAGTTTTTCACAAAGACAGGGTATCCCTCCGTACTAATCCATCCTTTTTACCTAAAATTTCTTCTCAAATTAACCTAAACCAAGTTATTGATCTCCCCGTTTTTTTCCCTAACTATTCAAATAGGTCAGAACAAAAGCTGCATTTTTTGGATGTTCATCGCCAACTGAGATATTACTTAGACAGGACTAAACAATTCAGGAAATCTGATCAATTGTTTCTGTCATATGCAGAAGGTAAATTGGGCCTTCCAGTCACTAAAGTATCCCTTTCTAGATGGCTCACTTCTACAATTACCTTCATCTATGAGATCAGACATCAAAAACTACCCTCAAGACCTAGAGCTCATTCAACTAGGGCATTAGTTACATCCGTAGCCTTTCAGGACAGGTTGCCAATAGATTCAATTTGTGCAGCAGCCACCTGGGCTTCTCCTCATACATTCATTTCACATTATAAATTGGACATGGTTTCCAGAAGCCGTGCCAATTTTGGTTCCACTGTTCTCAAGAGTCTATTCCGATAGGCCACCCGGGATAAGGTGCTAGGGACGCGGTCCCATCCAGCAAGAATGAAGGCGAGATTGACAACTTAACATTAAGAAGTTATGTTCCTACCATAACGTTCCATGTTAGTTGTCTTCTTCTCGCCTTCTTTCTTGCGTCCCTCCCTCCTTCCCCCAAGCCTGGACAGACCGACCGGAATTCTTTTGTGTTTTTCTTCCGAAAGTTGTTACTCCCACACATTCTCCCACCTCTTCTATCTTTACTGAGGTCTCCCTTTCCTTTACGCAGATTGTTTGAGGTGGGTTTCCCTACTCCATTCTATGGAGACTAGGATTGCTTGGTATAGCTATCAAACGAGATCTGAGTAGTTACCACCTAGCATTGTGGGATATAGGGGAGCCTCGAGCCGGTGGAATTAGCTCTCGAGCTTTAGTATTGGCCGAGTCGGAGCCGAGGATCAGCTCCGAACCCATCCAGCAAGAAAGAAGGCGAGAAGAAGACAACTAACATGGAACGTTATGGTAGGAACATAACTTCTTATTTTCAGGCTCTGGTTCTTCCTCCTTAGCCAAAGCAGACTTGAAATTTTTATCTTGGAAGACTATTTTTCTAGTAGCTATCACGTCTGCAAGACAAGTGTCTGAATTGCAAGCCCTGTCTTCTAAATATGTTAATTTTTCGCAAAGACAGAGTGACTTTTTCTTCTTCTTTCGGCTGCTCCCGTTAGGTGTTGCCACAGCAGATCAACTGTTTCCATTTCTTCCTGTCCTCTGCATTTTGCTCTGTCACACCAACCACCTGCATGTCCTCTCTCACCACATTCATAAACCTTATCTTAGGCCTCCCTCTTTTCCTGTTACCTGGCAGCTTCATCCTTAGCATCTTTTTCCCAATATACTCTGTATCCCTCCTCAGCACATATCCAAACCAATGTAATCTTGCCTCTCTGGCTTTGTCTCCAAACCTTCCAACCTGGGCTGACCCTCTAATATACTTATTCCTAATCCTGTCCATCCTTGTCTCACCCAGTGCAAATCGTAACATCTTCAACTCTGCGACGTCAAGCACTGACTCCTGCCTTTTTGTCAATGCCACTGTCTCCAACCCATATAACATAGCTGGGCTCACTACCCTCTTGTAAACCTTCCCTTTCACTCTTACTGGTACTCGTCTGTCACAAATCACTCCTGACACTCTTCTCCATCCACTCCATCCTGCCTGTACTCTCTTCTTCACCTTTCTTCCACACTCCCCATTACTCTGAACTGTTGATCCCAACTACTTAAACTCATCCACCTTCGCCACCTCTACTCACATATATTCCGTCTTAGTCCTGCTGACCTTCATTCCTCTTCTCTCTAGAGCATATCTCCACCTCTCCAGGGTCTCCTCCACCTGTTCCCTACTCTCACTACAGATCACAATGTCGTCTGCAAACATCATAGTCCACGGGGACTCCTGTCTGATCTCGTCTGTCAACCTGTCCATCACCATTACAAATAAGAAAGGACTCAGAGCTGATCCTTGTAATCCCACCTCCACCTTAAACGCATCTGTCACTCCCACCGCAGACCTCACCGCCATCACACTACCCTCGTACATATCCTGTACCACTCTTACATACTTCTCTGGCACTCCCAACTTCCTCATAGAATACCACAACTCCTCTCTAGGCACCCTGTCATATGCTTTCTCTAAATCCATAAAAAGACACAATGCAACTCCTTCTGACCTTCTCTATACTTCTCCATCAACACTCTCAGAGCAAACATCACATCTGTAGTGCTCTTTCCTGGCATGAAACCATACTGCTGATCACTAATCATCACCTCCCTTCTTAACCTAGCTTCCACTACTCTTTCCCATAACTTCATGCTGTGACTGATCAGTTTAATCCCTCTGTAGTTACTACAGCTCTGCACATCACCCTTATTCTTAAAAATCGGTACCAAAACACCTTTTCTCCATTTCTCAGGCATCCTCTCACTTTCCAAGATTTCATTAAACAATCTAGTTAAAAACTCCACTGCCATTTCACCTAAACACCTCCATGCTTCCACAGGTATGTCATCTGCACCAACAGCCTTTCCGTTCTTCATCCTCTTCATAGCTATCCTTACTTCCTCCTTGCTAATCCACTGCACTTCATGATTCACTATCCACACATCATCCAACCTTCTCTCCCTCTTATTCTCTTCATTCATCAACCCCTCAAAGTACTCTTTCCATTTGCTCAGCACACTCTCCTCACTTGTGAGTACGTTTCCCTCATTATCCTTTATCACCCTTACCTGCTGCACATCTTTACTAGCTCAGTCCCTCTGTCCTTTTCTCCCTCCTTAATGTCCAACCTTTTATACAACTCTTCATAACCTTATCCTTAGCTTTTGCCACGTCTCTCTTTGCCATGTACCTCATCTCCTTATACTCTTGTCTACTTTCTTCATCTCTTTGACAATCCCACTTCTTCACCAACCTCTTTCTCTGTATACTCTCTTGTACTTCTTCATTCCACCACCAGGTCTCCTTGACCTTCTTCCTCTTTCCAGATGTCACACCAAGCACCTTTCTAGCCATCTCTCTTACTAGCTCTGCTGTAGTTACCCAGCTATTCGGTAACTCTTCACTGCCATCCAGTGCCTGTCTTAGCTCTTCCCTGAACATCACCTCACAATTACCCTTTTTCAATTTCCACCATTTGATCCTTGGTGCTGCCCTCACACTCATCCCCTCTTCTTGATCACCAATGTCATCCTACAAACCACCATCCTATGCTGCCTAACTACACTTTCCCCTGCCACCACTTTACAGTCTCTAATCTCCTTCAGACTGACCCTTCTACATAAGATATAATCCACCTTTGTGCATCTTCCACCACTCTTGTATGTCACCCTATGCTCCTCCTTCTTGTTAAAATATGTATTCATCACAGCCATGTACATCCTTTTTGCAAAATCCACTACCATCTGACCTTCTGCATTCCTTTGCTTAACACCATACCTACCCATCACTTCCTCATCCCCTCTGTTCCCTTCACCAACATGCCCATTGAAATCTGCTCCAATCACCAGTCTCTCACCCTTGGGTACAGTCATCACCACTTCATCCAACTCACTCCAAAATTTTTCTTTCTCATCCATTGCACACCCAACTTGTGGAGCATATGCACTAACAACATTCATCATTACACAATCAATTTCCAGCTTCATTAACATCACTCTATCCGACACTCTTTTCACCTCCAAAACACTCATAGCATACTGTTCCTTCAGGATAATGCCTACGCCATTTCTCCTCCCATCCACACCATGATAAAACAATTTAAAACTGCCTCCAATACACCTAGCCTTGCTCCCCTTCCATCTCGTCTCTTGCACACACAATATACCAACCTTCCTTCGCAAAGACAGAGGGACATTACATACTAATCTATCTTTTCTTCTCAGAATTGTGACTGAGAACAATATAAACCAATCTATCAAACTACTGGTCTTTTTCCCTCATTTCCAAAACAAAGGAGAATACACATGTCATCTGGTGGATGTTCACAGACAGTTGCGTCTTTATCTAGACAGAACTAAATCTTTCAGAAAATCTGACCAGCCTTTCATATCTTTTTTGGATGCAAAAAATGATTAAACCAGTTACTAAGACCACATTAGCTAAATTGGTTAAGGGACTGCATTTCATTTGTTTATCAATCCAAAGGTGTTCCTTTACCTCAATGTGTCAAAGCACACTTTACTAGGTCTATGGCAACTTCTCAAGCCTTTTGGGCCAAAGTTTCAATTGATGATATTTGTTCAGCTGCCTCCTGGTCTAATTCTCACACCTTCATTTCCCACTACAAGTGCGACATAGTGTACAGAAGTAGTGCTGCTTTTGGTTCTGCAGTGCTCCAGAATATCCTTCTATGAAGGCCACCTAAGGTTTTGTTGTAGCTGGGGACTCTGTCCCATATGTTGAGGAAGAATGAGAAAACATCAGATAAAGAAGTTATATACTTACCGGGTCTACTTCAGATCGTAGAAACTCTAGATCATTGAAAACCACATTGTCAAGATGACAGTAACAAAACCCATTTCAGCGAAAGACTGAAGCAATGAAGATCTTCCCAGGGTAAATAATCACTCATCCAAAAAGTCACAAAACCTGAAACGCACCATTCCTAACCCACCCAGGTGCACCGCGCACACAAATACACACACCCACACACACACACCCACACACACACACACACACACACACACACACACACACACACACACACACACACACACACACACACACACACACACCCTAACTAAATATCCCAACTCTGAGATTGCATTACAGTTGGGGAAAAAGGGCAAAGTTCACCTTGTCGGCCAACAGGTTACTTACCTTACGAATAGCTTCATTGCTCCTGTCTTTCGCTGAAATGGGTTTTCGTTATTTTCATCTCGATGATGTGGTCTTTGATGATCTGGGGTTTTGACAATCTGAAGGGGACCCATAATTACCATCATGTTCCATCTATGTTGCATTTCTCATTCTTCCTTGACCTTCCCTCCCTCCTTCTCCCTGAGCCTTTGTGTATGACCTGACAGATGTGTTTATAGGAACCTCTGTTCCTTGTTGTGCTCCTGTCCTTTCTCCATTCTTTGTTGGTACTGTCAGAATTTGTTGTACTTTGCCTATATGGTGTATTGTTGGTAAACATGGTAGTAGAAAACTCACTCTGAGGGAACTGGGGAACAAGGCATTATGGGCAGGGGAGGAGCTTGAGCTTTGGACCCTAAGTTTTTGGAAAGCAGCAGAGTCAAATCTGAGGTCAGATCCAAAACCCACATGTCGTGGAAGAATGGTTAAGGTGTTTGCTTTACAAACACAAGGTGCAGGGTTTGAGTCTCACAAGGGATAATTGGCTAGGCTTAAAATGGCTCGCAAGGACAGTTAGCTTAGTATGAATCTATGAACCTATGAACCTATGAATGAGAAAGACAACACATATGGAATGTTATGGTAAGTACATAGCTTCTTTTTCTACAGCTCCTTCTTACAACTTTAAAAACAAAGTGCAATGCATCTAGTCCTGAGAATTTCAGTGTTTTATCTCTCTCTCTCTCTCTCTCCTTCATGAATGATAGCAAAGTTTGAGTAAGTCATGGATAACTATAGATATTAAGTTGTCCAATCTCGCCTTCGTTCTTGCTGGATGGGTTCAGAGCCAATCGTCGGCTCTGACTCGGCCACTTAATATAGCTCGAGAGCTCTTTACTGGCTTGAGGCTACCCCTTATCCCAGAATGCCCAGTGCCAGCTATCCAGATCTCATTTGCCGCTTTAGCTACAAGGTTGCGATCAATACTGGCTCAGGCTTAGTATAATTTTTTTGTCTCTTTTAAATTCAAATTTTGTGCTTAAAATTTGATATAATTCTTCTTTGGTAGTAGTTTGTAAGTTTCTTTTACTTTAAAACCCTTATCTCATCCTTGTGCTTTACTTTTGTGCTGTGTTGACCATCGTCCCTTAGTCGCTAGGCCTTCTGTTATTCCCTGAACTCATTTAACTTAGAGAGTCCCCCCCCCCTTAAGAACAGCCATTTGTTAGAGGCTCTCCTTTAAGGTCTTTATTAATTTTTAGATGTTAAGTTGTCAATCTCGCCTTCATTCTTGCTTGATGGGTTCGGAGCCGATCCTCGGCTCCGACTCGGCACTTGCTAAGCTCGAGAGTCACTTTTACCAGCTCGAGGCAGCCCCATATCCCATGATGCAAGGCGGTAAGTACCCAGATCTCGTTTGCCGCTTCGCTGATGAGGTCCTCCTTTTACCAGCTCCTAGTAAGTGATTTGCTACTTTGCTATTTTAGCCCCTTTTAACAAAAAGACCCTTAATTGTTAGTTTTATTTTAGTTTTAAACCTTTTCTGACAGAAAATTCTCTGTCTCTTCTTATTTTTTTAGTCAGTCTTTCACCCATCCCATCCCCCCCCCCTGTTAGGGTGTGTGTGTGTGTTTTCTAGTTATACCTTTTGGTATATTTAATTTAATTTCTTTGACTGGTGTGTGTGTCTGTGTTTACACCATGTCTAAAGAAAGGGTCTCAGACTTTAAGAAGTGTGACTCGTGCTGTCAGAAAATGTCTCTGACAGACGGTCACACTTCTTGCCTGTATTGCCTGGGGCCTCTTCACCTGCAGGACTCCTGTGCTATATGTCATTCTTTCAGCCAGAGAGTCCTGCAGGAAAGAAGAAATAAGTTGATTTTGAGGGGCCTTCTTAAGCCAGAGGGCTCTCCGGCTAAGTCGGCTCCATCCAAGACTGCTAAGTCTTCCAAGGCCCAGGCTTCTGTGTCCAAGCCTGCGGCCTCGGCTCCGACTCGTTCTGGGTCGAGATCGGCTCCGGCTGGAGCCGATTCTGGCTTAACTAAGCCTTCGGCACCGATGGCTATCGGTGCCGATTCTGGTTCGACCACTTCGGTGTCGGCTCCGATCGGTTCCGACCACCATGTGGCCCAGGCATCGGTGTCGGCTCCGATCGGCTCCGACACCGTTACTTTTGTGGCTGTATCGGCTCCGGCTGGAGCCGATGCATCGAAGTTACCTGTCGGCTCCGATAAGTTGTCGGCTCCGACAGGTTCAATAGTTTCATCGGTTCCGATGGCTCCTTCGAGGAAGACGTCTAGGTCTCCTTCCTTGGAGCCGATACTTTCGGCTCCGGCTTCACCTCTCCTCTCGGAACGGAGCCATCGGAGCCGATCTTCAAGGTCATCCAGGCTTTCTGACCATGATTTAGAGAGAGTGGTCAGTAGATTACTTAAGTCACAGGCACTGGCCCAAATGTTACATAGTCCGTCTCAACAGACGGCTATTGGTCCACACCCCATTGCAGTTCCTCCTTCAACTCTACCCCAGAGCTTGGAGTTGGAGTCTTCGAATGGTTACTGCTACGGCTGAGGGACAGATACCCCTTCTGTTCCTTCAGCCTCTACTCTTATCTCCTCTTGAGACCTTCCTTAGAGGGATTCGTGGCGGGCTTCCATGGTCTCCTCCGAGGGGTGAGTGGCATCGGACCCTTGTCCAACCCGCTCTTCCCCTTGGAGCCTCGGCCTTGGTGAGCTCGGCTCCAACATCTGCCTCGGAGACTTCCCTTTCGGTGGTCCCTGGAGTTCCTAGCTCTTCGGAACGGGTTCTCTCAGACCTTCCTGGGAGGGGAGCATTCGAGGTGATGAAGAGTGTGCTGGCCACTGGTATCAGCCAGCAGTCTGTTCCCTTAGCTCCTCCCTCTATAGTGCCTGTTGACATCTCTGCCACTTCTCTTGCTACAGGACCCAGAGATCCTCCGCCTCAGGTTTCCCCATTGGGAATATCCCCCTCTTCCGAGGATTCTCCTGATGTTTTGGGAGATCCTCCTAGGAAGAGGACCTCTAAGAGGAAACATGTAGACTCCCCCGAGTCTATCACTTCAGATACTGACTTAGATGAGTCAGAGGGATCCCCAAGATCCCCCTCTGAGGATGTCTCCTTCTCAGACATCCTAGAACTCCTTAGACAGAGGGGAAACTGGCCCACCAATAATCCCTCTGAGGATGAGTCAGTATACCTAGAGGCGTTTGGATCTCGGCCCTCCACCTCCTGGGTGTCTCCGCCTTTCGACCCCCTTATGCAGGTTATTGCCCGAAAGGCGTGGGCTGCTCCTGACTCTGTAGAGCCAGTCCCTAGGAGGCCTTCAAAATTTATTACTGCCCGTGTGATAAGCAATTCCTCACTAAGGGTGTCCCGCTGATGCCATGGTGGTGGCTGCTGCCACCAAGAAGGAACTTGCAGATCCTTCCGCCGTCCATCCTCCTAATAAGGACTCTAGGACCATGGATAGGTATGCAAGCGGATGTTTTCCTCAGCGACCTTTGCTATGCGTGCTGAATTACCTATGTCACTTCACCAGACTCCAAAGGGATATCCTTAAGGAGCTAGGTGATGTTGTACAGGATCCTACAGCTGCAGGAGCTCAGGAAAAAATTGCTTTGCAGCTAGGAACCCTTAATTCCATTGCAAACTCCTCCATGCGGCTAATATCATATGCTGCTGATGGAGCGAGTAGGGCCACAGGTACAGGTGTGGCTCTTAGACGCCAAGCCTGGATGCGGCTATGTGACTTTGCAGATCCCTTTAAGGCGTCCTTCACAAATTCTCCCTTTGATGGGTCAGCTTTGTTTGGCCCTCAAGTGAAGGAAACTTTGACCAGGTGTGAGCAGGACGGCAAAACTCTTTCTGCCGTAGGAGTCTGTTTTTCCACCCCTTCTAGACCTTACCCCAAAGGACAGAAAGGTGGCAAAATGTGGTTCCGCAAATCCCAAGGAGTCACGCCGATTCACGTGGTCAGTTTACCCCTAGAGGCAGAGGGGTAACAACAACAGACGCGCTCTAGAGGCAGAGGGGTCCAAAACCAGGGAAACAGAGAGCCTCTCTCTGACAAGCCCTTTCAGCATCCCTGAGGTGTTGCCCGGCTGTCCCTCCTTGGAGGCAGTCGGGGGAAGATTATCACTGTACCCAGAGGCCTGGCACTCCCTCACTCAAGACAGATGGGTACAGTCGATCATATCCAAGGGTTACATAATTCCTTTCGAGGAAAGTCCTTTCTACCCTCAAATTCCCTTCCAGATGTACCACCCGGTCTAAGGGAAATTGCAGAGTTAGAAGTCTCAAAACTACTGCAAAAAGAGCCATTCAGCCAGTTACAACAGACCATTCAGAGCCGGAATCTACTCAAGGTTCTTTTTGGTCCCCAAAAGACGGGAGACTGGAGACCAATATTGGATCTCAGCAGACTCAACAAGTCTGTGAGGAAGACAAGATTCCGAATGGTCACTCTTCAGTCAATTCTGCCCTTCTTACAGAAGGACAACTGGATGTGCTCAATAGATCTTCAGGATGCGTACTATCACATCAAAATTCACAGACGCTCCAGGAGATTTCTCCGCTTTCGGCTGGGGTCCAGTCATTTCCAGTTCAGGGCCCTGCCCTTTGGTCTCACTACAGCCCCCAGAGTGTTCACCAAATGCATGGCAGTGGTCACGGTTCACCTGAGACGTCAAGGATTCCAGGTGTTTCCGTATCTCGACGACTGGCTCCTTTCAGCCACCACCAGGCATCAGCTTATTCAAGCCAGGGATTACACAATAAAGCTTTGTACTCTTTTGGGCATCTCGATAAACTTCGAAAAGTCATCCTTATCGCCCTGCCAGTCTATTACTTTCATAGGCGCAAACTTAAGCACTGTTCGGATGTCAGCTACCCTTACAGATCAAAGAGTTTCAGACATTCAAAGTCATGTCAGGATCATTCTAGCCAACAAGAAAGTACAGGCCAGAATGGTTCTAAAGGTATTAGGCCTCATGGCTGTGGCCATTACTCTTCTTCCCCTGGCTCGCTTCTACATGCGCCTTCTTCAGTGGATGCTGTTCACACAGTGGTCGTACCAACAACTTCCAATGCGTCACCAGATTCTGGTGACACAGACTTGCAAAGATCATCTTGCTTGGTGGATCACATCTCCCCAGGTTCACCAAGGCAGACTCTTTGTACCCCCATCCCCGGTAGCCACTGTCACCACGGATGCCTCCCTGATCGGGTGGGGGGGTCATTATCAGGGCAGGATGGTTCATGGGATGTGGCAGCCGTTCGAGTACCACCTGCACATAAATGTCCTGGAGATGAGAGCAGTGCTTTTAACGTTGCAAGCCCTCAATGACTTTCTTCCCGTAGGGACAATTGCAGTCCACACAGACAACATGTCTGTAGTTTGGTATATCAACAAACAGGGCGGAACCAAGTCCTACCCCTTGTGTCGAGAAGCTCAGACTATGGCAATGGGCAATCTCCTCTCATCGGTTTCTGGTAGCAACGCATATCCCTGGGAAAACCAACATTGTAGCGGACAGATTGAGCAGAGCTATTCTCATGCCTCACGAGTGGTCTCTCAAGCAATCTATAGCGGAAGAGATTTTTCTGGAATGGGGTCGTCCATGTTGCGATCTTTTTGCTACTCCCCAAAACAGCAAATGCCCAGACTTCTTCTCTCTCTTCCCTCTTCCAGGCCATCCCCCCAGAGACGCTCTGACCCAGGATTGGCCCCAGGGACTTCTTTATGCCTTCCCTCCATTTCCTCTGATCCCTCAAGTTATCCAGAAAGCAACCATTTTGAGAGCCAAATTGATTCTCATTGCTCCTTACTGGCCTCGACAAGTTTGGTTCCCGTTCCTCCATCGTCACCTTTTGGTGCAGCCGTGGCATCTGGACCCAGTGCCAGATCTTCTGATTCACCAATCCGGTCAGCTGCACCGGTCTATCCCTTCTCTCAACCTCACAGCATGGTTGCTCCACTTCCTTCTTTAGCCAGGCTTCCTTTGATCTCTAACCCTGTTAGAGACATCATAGTAGCTTCTTTAAAATCCTCTACCAGGAGGATTTATGCAAGCAAATGGAAACGTTTCTCTTATTGGGCTAAGGCCAAGAATATTGATCCTTTCACTGCCCCTGTTCAGGCAGTCCTGGACTTCTTAGCAGAGATTTTTCATGCAGGCTCCTCTTCTTCCACAGTCAGAGTTCAATTGGCTGCTATCTCGAACTTTCATGTCGGGATTGCAGATCACAATATTATGTCCCATAGGCTCTGTAGGGCCTTCTTGAAAGGAATTTTCCTGCTAAAGCCTCCAATCAGGAATCCTCCTCCTCAGTGGGATCTAAATTTAGTGCTGACATCCTTGATTCTTCCCCTTCGAGCCAGCTGTTTCTTGTTCCTGAAATTTCTTTCTTGGAAAACTTTATTCCTAGTGGCTATTACATCGGCCAGGAGGGTGTCTGAACTTCATGCTCTATCGGTTTGACCCCCCTATTTGGTTTTCACAAAGACAGAGTATCATTGAGAACTAATCCGACCTTTTTGCCTAAGGTCGCCTCAAAGACCAATTTGAATCAATCCATTGATCTCCCTGTATTTTTCCCAAACTATTCAGACAGAGCCGAACAAAACTACATTATCTTGATGTCCACCGTCAACTCAGATATTATTTGGACAGAACAAAAAAATTTAGGAAATCTGATCAACTTTTTGTTTCCTATGCGGATAATAAGAAAGGCCTTCCTGTCTCTAAAGTGACCTTGTCTAGATGGCTTTCTTGTGTCATCTCTGAAATTTATCTGCTGAGGGGAAAACAGCTGTGCTCAAAACCTAAAGCACATTCAACTAGGAGCTTAGCTACTTCTACAGCCTTTCAAGCTAGACTTCCTTTAGACACTATTTGTGCAGCGGCCACTTGGGCCACTCCTCATACTTTTGTTTCCCATTACAAATTGGACTTGGCCTCCAGGGACAGAGCCAGTTTTGGCTCTACAGTCCTCAAGAGTCTGTTCCATTGAGCCACCCAGGATAGAGGTGCTAGGGACGCCGCGGTCCCATCAAGCAAGAATGAAGGCGAGATTGACAACTTAACATTAAGAAGTTATGTACCTACCATAACGTTCCATGTTAGTTGTCTTCTCTCGCCTTCTTTCTTGCACCCTCCCTCCTTCCCCAGGCCTGGACAGACCTTTCTATAAGAAATTATTATGCTGAAGACCATTCAGACCTGGTCCTTCTTCCATCCTGTAAGTTTTCTTTCTTCCTTTTGGAAGTGTTTTTATGCTTGGTGCTATTGCCCTTTGTCATCAAACGAGATCTGGGTACTTACCGCCTTGCATCATGGGATATGGGGCTGCCTCGAGCTGGTAAAAGTGACTCTCGAGCTTAGCAAGTGCCGAGTCGGAGCCGAGGATCGGCTCCGAACCCATCAAGCAAGAAAGAAGGCGAGAGAAGACAACTAACATGGAACGTTATGGTAGGTACATAACTTCTTATTTTGCTATTGTAGTTTGACTTTTACTAAAATGTCTAAGAAAGTTAAAACCTCTGGTTTTAAAAAGTGTGACTCATGCTGTCAGAAGGTGTCTCTGACAGATGGGCACACTAGTTGTGTTTATTGCTTGGGGGCTCTGCACCTGCAGGACTCTTGTGCTATTTGTCATGCCTTTAGTCCTAGGGTCATGCAGATGCGGAAAAACAAGCTTATCCTCCGTGGATTATTAAAACAGGATTCTCCAGCTAAAGCATCTCAGCCAGTAAACCTTTGAAACCAGTCAAGCCATCGGGTCCATGTTCGGAACCGACCTGTGAGCTTGACAAACCAAGTGTGTTGATGCCGGCTGGCACCAACAAGACTACCCCTCCATCAGCTCCACCTGTTACTTCGGAGCTGTCTTGGAGCCACAAAAGAGCTAGGTCTCCTTCTTTGGAGCCAATTCGCTCAGTGCCACAATCACCATTACTTCAAAGCAAGTCCAGTCATCACTCATCTTCCCACTCCTCTCAATCCTCGAGGTTATCGGATCAGGATGTGGAGAGAGTGGTCAGTAGGTTGCTTAAGTCACAGGCCCTTGCTAAAATGCTTTCGAGCCCACCTCAACAGGCTTCGGCTCCATCCGCTTCGATTCCTCTTCCGACTATACTTAGTTCGGAGTCGGAGTCCATGGACGCTCCAATAGTGGTTCCTTCAGCTCCGATGACATCCTCATCAGCTCCGACGTTGGCTCTGATTACCTCAATTATTCCTCCCATCGAGGTATCTGGGCACCGAGGCTCTCTCACTGGCTCTGTGGGGGGAAGTGGTATCGGACTCTTGTCCGACCCTGCTCTCCCTCTTGGAGCATCGGCTCAATTGAGCTCGGCTCCCACATTAGCTTCTGAGTCATCGCCTTCAGAGCAGGGTGGTATTCCTGTCTCTTCGGAGCTGGAGCCCTTCTTGTGTCGAGACCGTGATGCTTTTGAGGTCATGCGGAGAGTGCTGTCCCCACAGACGGCTCCACTATCGGTTCCATCAGCTCCGTCCCCCTTGGTGCCTGTGACAACCTCGGCTCCTCCTCCATCCCCAAAGTGTAGAGAACCTATGCCCCAGGGCACCCCATTGGGTGAGCCCTCTTCTTCCGAAGCCTCCCCAGAGCATTCTGGGCAGGCTCCCCAGAAGAAAAAGGGCAAGAGGAAGTACCTAGACTCCCCTGAGTCTGTCGCCTCAGATACAGACCTGGATGAATCGGAGGGGTCCCCCTCTGAAGATGTTTCCATTTTGGACATCCTTGAGATTTTCAGGCAGAGGCATAGCTGGATTTTCCTAGCCCCCTCTGAGGATGAGTCTGTATACCTGGACGCATTTGGTTCCCGACCTTCCACCTCCTGGGTGTCTCTGTCTTTTGATCCACTCATGTCTGTAGTGTCTTGAAAGGCTTGGTCAGCTCCAGATTCCATGGAACCTGTCCAGAGGAGACCCAATAATATCATCACAGCTCCCCAAGACAAACAATTCTTAACTAAAGCTGTCCCAGTTGATGCCATGGTGGTAGCAGCAGCCACAAGGAGAGAGTTAGCTGAAACCTTTTCATCTGTCCATCCACCAAATAATCTCGTACGATGGACAGATATGGGAAGCGAATGTTTTCGTCAGCGACCTTCTCCTTTAGGTCCCTGAACTATCTTTCCCATTTTACTAGGCTTCAGAGGAATCTTCTCAAAGAGCTTGGAGATACCCTACAAGATCCCACAGCTGAGGGAGCTTCAGCTAAGGTAGCTACCCAGCTTGCAACTCTTAATTCCGTCAACTCCTCCATGAGGCTTATTTCATACGCAGACGATGGAGCGAGTAGAGCTGCAGGAACAGGAGTAGCTCTTAGGAGTCAATCTTGGCTGTGGCTGTGTCTGTTTGTGGAACCTTTCAGAGCGTCCTTCACCAACACCCTCTTTGATGGCTCCTCTCTCTTTAGGCCTCAGGTGAAAGACACACTTACCAGGTGCCAGCAAGAAGGCAAGACACTCTCTCATGTCGGAGTCCATTTTTCCAATCCTGCCAGACCATACCCAAAAGGTTAGAAGGGTGGAAAGATGTGGTTTCGAAAATCCCAGGCACCCTTGCCTGATGCACGTGGTGAATTTTCCCCCAGGGGCATAGGGGGAAATAATAACAATGGCAGATGCCACCCTCGTGGCAGAGGGGGTCTGCAAAATCAGTGTGACAGAGATACGTTCTCCTCCAAACCCTATCAACATCCCTGAAGGGATGCCCGACTGCTCAACTCTGGAGGCAGTTGGGGGAAGGCTTTCATTGTACCCAACCACCTGATGAAATATTACAAAAGATAAATGGGTACTAGCCATTATATCCGGGGGTTACAAGATTCCCTTTCATCAACCCCCTTTTGTTTAAAAAAAAAATCCATCCGAGATGTTCCACCCAATCTAAGTAATCAGGCAGTCACAGAAGTTTCAAGACTGATAGAAAAAAGAGCCATCCAGGAAGTCCCCGCAGACCAAGTAGGATCCGGAACTTACTCAAGATTCTTTTTAGTGCCCAAAAAGACAGGGGACTGGAGACCAATTCTGGATCTCAGCAGGTTAAACAAATCTGTACAAAAAGAAATGTTCCAGATGGTAACACTGCAGTCCATTCTCCCCTTTATGGGTCAGGACAATTGGATGTGTTCCATAGATCTTCAGGATGCGTACTATCATATAAAAATGGACAGATGATCGAGGAGATTTCTGCGCTTCCAGCTAGGGGCCAGTCATTACCATTTCAGAGCTCTGCCCTTTGGTCTCACCACAGCCCCCAGGGTGTTCACCAAATGCATGACAGTAGTCACGGCTCACCTGAGACGTCACAGATTTCCGGTGTTTCCTTATCTCGACAACTGGCTCCTCACTGCTACCACCAGGCAACAACTTATAGAGACATGAGATTACACCATCACATCCTGTGCTCAACTAGGCATCTCAATAAACTTCGAAAAATCTGCCTTGTTGTCCTGTCAGTCTATTACATACATAGGAGGAGAGCTAAACACAAGGAAAATTATTGTAAAATTGCCTCAGGAAAGAGTTTCCATTATTCGAAAACAGGTGTCACTTCTCCTGAGGAGCAAAAGAATTCAAGTCAAATATGTTCTAAAAGTTCTAGGGTCCATGGCAGGAGCCAGTCTTCTAGTCCCCTTAGCATGCTTTCACATGAGAATCCTGTGGTGGCTTCTTTTCACACAATGGTCCTTCCAGAAATTACCCATGTCTCACATGAAGCTAATTATGGAATCTTGCAAAAGACACCTTTCCTGGTGGATGGTCTCCCCACTAGTTTCTTAGGGCAGACCTTTCATGGAACCCCATCCTGTTTCCACAGTGACCATGGATGCTTCCCTAATAGGGTGGGGGGGCATTATCTAGGGAAGACAGTCCAAGGCACTTGGCAACCTCACGAGTACCACTTGCACATCAACGTCCTGGAGATGAGGGTGGTGATCCTAGCGTTGCAAGCTCTTCAAGACTCTCTCCCTGCCGGGACTATTGCAATACAGACAGACAATATGTCAGTGTTTTGGTACATCAACAAACAGGGTGGAACCTTGTCCTACCCCTTGTGCCGAGAGGCCTTCAGACTGTGGCAATGGGCGATTTCCTCCCAACGTTTTCTGATAACAACGCATATCCCTGGGACATCCAACATAATAGCTGAGAGGCTCAGCAGGGCTATCCTCATGCCTAACAAGTGGTCTCTGAAACAGGAAATAGTTGATCTTAGTTTCCGCAAATGGGGCCAGCCTTGCTGTGATCTCTTTGCCTCTCCCCTCAACAACAAATGCAGCAGCTACTTTTTCCTTGTTCCTCCTCCAGGTCAGACACCCAGGGACACTCTAGTCCACTATTGGCCTCAGGGACTCCTTTATGCATTTCCCCCCTTCCTCATAATTCCAAAAGTCATTCAGAAAGCAAAATCATTGGTTTGCAAAATTATCCTCATTGCCCCCTATTGGCCTCGACAGATTTGGTTTCCATTCCTTCACCCCCACCTTTTAGCCCAGCCTTGGATTCTGGACCCAGTACCGGACCTCTTGATTCATCAATCAGGCGGGCTACACCAATCCTTCCAGTCTCTCAAGCTCACAGCTTGGTTACTCTGCTTCCAGTCCTAGCCAGGCTCCCTAAAATTTCTCCAGCAGTGTGTGATATTAGTGTTTCCTCCCATAAGACAAATACAAGGAAAGTCTATGCTAGCAAATGGAAAAGATTCTCTTACTGGGCAGAATCCAGGAATTTAGATCCTTTTACAACTCCTGTACATGAGATTTTGTATTTCCTAGCAGAACTTGTTTCATTCTGGTGCAGCATCTGCAACCATCAGAGTACAACTGGCTGCCATTTCAAAATTTCATGTTGGAGTTTCTAACTCCAGCATAATGTCTCACAAACTCTGTAAGGCTTTCATGAGAGGTACATCTCTACTTAGACCCCCAGTGAAAGAGCCACTTACACCTTGGGATCTCAGTTTGGTTCTTGCCTCCTTGATACTGCCACCCTTTGAACCAGCAGCATCATGTCCCTTGAAGTTTCTCTCTTGGAAAACTCTTTTCTTAGTTGCTATTACTTCTGCCAGACGTGTTTCAGAACTTCATGCACTATGTGTTCGCTCCCCATATCTAGTTTTTCACAAAGACAGGGTTTCCCTGAGAACTAACCCATCTTTTCTACCTAAAGTTTGTTCAGACCACAATTTGAATTTTGAGAGGAGTTTCTCAATGGTTTCACTGGCTAATTTGTTTTATTAGTTGCTTTTCAACCAAACCATGACAATTAACTGTATATCCAGGTTTATTAATGGATTATCTTCTATAATTATGTCTAGTGTGAGCTATCTCAAACGAGATCTGGGTAGCAGGCGCTGGGCATTCTGGGATAAGGGGTAGCCTCGAGCCAGTAAAGAGTTATCGAGCTGTAGTAAGTGGCCGAGTCAGAGCCAAGGATCGGCTCCGAACCCATCCAGCAAGAAGGAAGGCGAGGTGAAGGACAACTAACTAAACTGAGCACCCATTTGGAAAGGCACATTTCTAGCTTTGTAATCTGTCCCTGAAATATGGCACTGGCAATATTTCTTGCTTTTGCACTGCTGTCTGGTCAGGCTGGTCTGAAGATGAAAGAAGGTTCATCAGTGCTATTCTCAAATTGAGCACCCCGTTGGAAAGGCACATTTCTAGCTTTGGAATCTGTCCCTGAAATATGGCACTGGCAATATTTCTTGCTTTTGCACTGCTGTCTGGATAGGTTGGTCTGAAGATGAAAGAAGGTTCTTCAGTGGTATTCTCAAACTGAGCACCCCTTTGGAAAGGCACATTTCTAGCTTGGGAATCTGTCCCTGAAACATGGCACTGGCAATATTTCTTGCTTTCGCACTGCTGTCTGGTCAGGCTGGTCTGAAGATGAAAGAAGGTTCATCAGTGGTATTCTCAAACTGAGCACCCCTTTGGAAAGGCACATTTCTAGCTTTGGAATCTGTCCCTGAAATATGGCACTAGCAATATTTCTTGCTTTTGCACTGCTGTCTGGTCAAGCTGGTCTGAAGATGAAATAAGATTCATCAGTGGTATTCTCAAACTGAGCACCCCTTTGGAAAGGCCCATTTCTAGCTTTGGAATCTGTCCCTGAAATATGGCACTGGCAATATTTCTTGCTTTTGCACTGCTGTCTGATCAGGCTGGTCTGAAGATGAAAGAAGGTTCATCAGTGGTATTCTCAAACTGAGCACCCCTTTGGAAAGGCACATTTCTAGCTTTGGAATCTGTCCCTGAAATATGGTACTGGCAATATTTCTTGCTTTCACATTGCTGTCTGATCAGGCTGGTCTGAAGATGAAAGAAGGTTCATCAGTGGTATTCTCAAACTGAGCACCCCTTTGGAAAGGCACATTTCTAGCTTTGGAGTCTGTCCCTGAAATATGGCACTAGCAATATTTCTTGCTTTTGCACTGCTGTCTGGTCAAGCTGGTCTGAAGATGAAATAAGGTTCATCAGTGGTATTCTCAAACTGAGCACCCCTTTGGAAAGGCCCATTTCTAGCTTTGGAATCTGTCCCTGAACTATGGCACTGGCAATATTTCTTGCTTTTGCACTGCTGTCTGGTCAGGCTGGTCTGAAGATGACAGAAGGTTCATCAGTGGTATTCTCAACCTGAGCACCCCTTTGGAAAGGCACATTTCTAGCTTTGGAATCTATCCCTGAAATATGACACTGGCAATATTTCTTGCTTTTGCACTGCTGTCTGGTCAGGCTGGTCTGAAGATGAAAGAAGGTTCTTCCTTGGTATTCTCAAACTGAGCACCCCTTTGGAAAGGCACAATGTTAAGTTGTCTATCTCGCCTTCATTCTTGCTGGATGGGTTCGGAGCCGACCTCGGCTCCGACTCGGCCACTCTAAAAGCTCGAGAGTTGGTTCCACCGGCTCGAGGCTCCCCTTATATCCCACAATGCTAGGCGAGTTACCTCAGATCTCGTTTGCCGCTACAGCTTCGAGGTTGGTTGCTTCTACCGGTTCCTGGTGAGTGTTAGCTTTTTCTTCTAAAAGTTACTCTTTTTTCCCCTTTTTAACTTAAATTCTTCCTAAAACTAGTGTAGATCATAGAACTTTATCCCCGACCCTATTTTTTCCCGTTTCTTTACTAAAGAACCGTTGGTTCTTCCTTTGGGCCTTTGGCCTTCCCTTCCCTAGGGAGTGTTTGTGTAGTTTACTTTAATTTTTGTACCTAATTTTTAGTATTTCTACTAAAATTATTATTTTTTACTGACAGGGTATAACTTGTGTGTTTGGGTGTGTGTGTGTACTCCTGTCAGGGAAATGTCAAAAGAAGCAAAGGTCTCCGGATTCAAGAAGTGTGATGCGTGCTGTCAGAAAATGTCTCTGACAGACGCTCACACTTCTTGTGTCTATTGTCTGGGGCCTTTGCACCTGCAGGACTCCTGTGCTGTGTGCCATGGCTTCAGCCCCAGGGTCCTGCAGGAAAGAAAAAACAAGTTGATTCTGAGAGGCTTGTTGAAGCCAGAGGATTCCCTGTCAGTTTCAACAGGGAAGCCCTCTAAGGCATCGAGGTCTTCGGCTCCGGCTTCTGAGCCGAGACCTCAGGTTGTTCAACCTTTGCCTTTATCGGCTCCGGCTGGAGCCGATAAGTCTCAGTCCACAGTTTCTGTGGCTTCTCGGCTCCGGCGGGCGAGGTTATCGAGTACCGTGTCGGCTCCGACAAGACCTTCAGAGCCGACAACTAGAAAGAGGTCTAGGTCACCTTCTCTTGGCTCCGTTCATTCGGCTCCAGGATCTCCCCTGCTGTCTGAACGGAGCCAAAGGTCTCATTCCTCTAGGTCATCGAGGCTATCCGATCATGACCTTCAGAGAGTGGTGAGTCGATTACTTAAGTCCGAGGCACTAGCCCAGATGCTTCAGAGCCCGACTCATCAGTCGGTGCCTGCCCCGGTCCATCAACTCTTTCCTCCTTCGACTCTTTTGAGTTCGGAGCCAGGTCGTGTCGGAACCGAGACTGTGATTACTTCGGAGCCGAGACAATTGTCTTCGGCTCCGTTGTCGGCTCCGTTTTCTTCTTTGGAGGAATCTCGGCGCCCGGCTTCCCTCGTCGGCTCGAGGGTGAGTGGCATCGGACCCTTGTCCGACCCCCTCTCCCTCTCGGTGCTTGGCGCTGGTGAGTTCGGCTCCGACATCGCCTCGGAGCCATCACTGTCGGTGCCGAGGGGTTCTTAGCTCCTCGGAGCGGGGACCTCTGGCTCTGCCTGACAGGGGTGCATTCGAGGTCATGCGGAGTGTGTTAGAGCCTGGCTCTACTCCACAGTCGGCTCCGTCAGCCCCTCCCTCTATGCTGCCTCAGGGTAAGTCGACTCACTCCCTCATCCCGGACCGCAGAGAGCCAGCTCCTCAGGAGCCCCTGTGGGATTTCATCCTCTTCCGAGGCCTCTCCTGATTTGGCAGAAGAGCCCCCTCGGAAGAGGAAGTGCAAGAGGAAGCACATTGACTCACCTGAGTCTATCACGTCGGACACAGATCTGGATGATTCTGAGGGTTCTCCCCGTTCCCCTTCTGAAGATGTCTCATTTGCAGACATTCTGGAGATCCTGAAACAGAGGGGAAATTGGCCAGCCCTCAACCCTTCGGAGGACGAATCTGTGTATCTTGAGGCGTTTGGCTCTCGTCCTTCCACCTCCTGGGTGTCCCCCTTGACCCCCTCATGCAGGTGGTTGCTAAGAAGGCATGGACGGCTCCTGATTCAGTGGACCCCACTCCCAGGAGACCCTCTAAATTCATCACAGCTCCATCAGACAAGCAATTTTTATCAAAAGGAGTTTCTGTGGATGCTATGGTGGTAGCTGCTGCCACAAAGAAGGAACTGGCTGATCCTTCAGTGCCTGTCCATCCACCTAACAAGGAATCTAGGTCCATGGATAGGTACGGGAAGCGGATGTTCTCCTCAGCGACATTTACCATGCGTTCGCTGAATTACCTGTGCCATTTCACTCGTCTTCAAAGGGACTTGATCAAAGAAGCGAGTGAAATGTTAAAGGATCCTACAGCTGTGGGTTTCCAAGATAAAATGAACACGCAGCTGGCTACCCTTAATTCCATATCTAACTCCTCCATGCGCCTCCTCTCTTATGCGGCCGATGGAGCGAGCAGAGCCGCATGGACAGGTGTAGCCTTACGTAGGCACGCCTGGATGCGGCTATGCAATTTTGCGGACCCTTTCAAGACGTCTTTCACGAACTCCCCTTTTGATGGATCATCTCTCTTTGGTCCTCAAGTGAAAGAAACCTTGACTAGGTGCGAGACTGATGGCAAGACCCTTTCTGCCGTCGGAGTCCGTTTTTCGACTCCTTCTAGGCCTTACCCCAAAGGCCAGAAGGGTGGGAAGATGTGGTTCCGTAAACAATCTCAAGGGACTTAGCCTGGCGACAGAGTCGCTTTTCCTACCAGAGGCAGAGGTGGGAATAACAATGGTAGACGCCCTAGGGGCAGGGGGGGTCCGCAGAACCAGGGCAATCGGGAAGTTTTTCCTGACAAGCCCTTTCAGCATCCCTGAGGTGTTGCCCGACTGCCCATCTTCGGAGGCAGTCGGGGGAAGATTGTCACTGTACCCAGAAGCCTGGCTATCCCTGACTCAAGACAAATGGGTACAGTCCATCATTTCCGAAGGCTATTCTATCCCCTTTCTTCGTTTTCCAAATCAGTCAAAAAAATCCCTTCCAGATGTTCCACCCGCTCAAAGGGATTTAGCAGCTTTGGAAATTTCAAAACTGCTTGCAAAAAGAGCAATTCAGTCAGTGCCAGCAGACCAACAAGGATCCGGAATCTACTCAAGGTTCTTTTTAGTTTCAAAGAAAACAGGGGACTGGAGACCGATTTTGGATCTCAGTGTCTTGAACAAATCAGTCAAGAAAACAAGATTTCGGATGGTCACGCTGCAATCCATTCTTCCCCTTTTGGGCAAAGGAAACTGGATGTGCTCTATAGACCTTCGGATGCGTACTACCACATAAAATGAACAGACGCTCCAGAAGATTTCTCCGCTTCAGGCTGGGAACCAGTCATTTTCAGTTCAGGGCCCTGCCCTTTGGTCTCACCACTGCCCCCGGTGTTTACCAAATGCATGGCAGTGGTAGCTTCTCACCTGAGACGACAAGGATTCCAGGTGTTTCCATATTTGGACGACTGGCTTCTCACAGCTCCCACCAAGCATCTCCTTCTGATGGCCAGAGATTATACTTTTCGCGTTTGTCAAAACTGGGTATTTCAATAAATTGCGAAAAGTCTGTTTTGTCGCCTTGTCGTACTATTACCTACATAGGCTAAATTTAGATACTATAAACATGTCTGCAAGGCTAACGAACCAAAGGATATCAGACATTCACAAATTGGTGTCACTTCTTCTCAACAACAACAGAGTCAAAGCCAGGTTAGTTCTAAAGGTGTTGGGAATCATGGCAGCGCCATACCTCTCCTTCCATTGGCCAGATACCACATGCGGATCCTTCAGTGGATGCTTTTACCCAATGGTCATACCAGGAACTTCCAATGTCTCACACCATTATGATCACGCAAGCGTGCAAAAGCATCTCATGTGGTGGATGTCTTCCCCCCAGCTCCTGTCGGGAAGATCATTTGTTCCACCTCCTCCGGTTGCTACTCTGACAACGGATGCCTCCCTGATCGGGTGGGGGGGGGCATTATCAGGGCAGGACAGTCCAGGGCACATGGCAACCAAACGAATGCCACTTGCACATAAATGTTCTGGAGATGAGAGCAGTGCTTTTAGCGTTGCAAGCCCTTCAAGACTCTCTTCCCTTGGGAACGATTGCAATCCAGACAGACAATATGTCTGTAGTGTGGTACATCAACAAACAAGGCGGAACCAGATCATACCCCCTGTGTCGAGAAGCACTCAGACTGTGGCAATGGGCGATTTCTTCTCAGCGTTTTCTGATAGCAACGCACATCCCTGGGAAGTCCAATCACATTGCGGACAAGTTGAGCAGAGCTATACTCATGCCTCACGAGTGGTCTCTGAAAGACTCTGTAGTGAGAGAAATCTTTCTCAAGTGGGGTCAGCCTTGCTGCGATCTTTTTGCTACTCCCCAAAACAGCAAGTGCAGAGAATATTTCACTCTATTCCCTTTACCAGGCCAACCCAGCAGAGACGCTCTAGTCCAAGTTTGGCCCCGGGGACTTCTGTATGCATTTCCTCCTTTCCCACTGATCTCTCAAGTAATACAGAAAGCTATCGCTCAGAAGGCCTCATTGATCCTCATTGCTCCTTACTGGCCTCGACAAGTGTGGTTCCCCTTTCTACATCGATTTCTTTTGAGGCGACCGTGGAACCTGGACCTAGTTCCAGATCTTTTGATCCACCAGTCGGGTCAGTTTCATCGCTCCCTTCCCTCTCTGAACCTCACTGCTTGGTTCCTCCAGTTCCAACCGTAGCCAGGCTTCCTCAATTATCTCATTCTGTTAGAGATATATTGATAGCTTCCCATAAATCTTCCACTCGAAAGATTTATTTGAGTAAGTGGAAACGCTTCTCATATTGGGCACAAGGAAAGGACATAGATCCTTTCACTGCTTCCATCCAACTAGTCCTTGATTTTCTAGCTGAACTCTTCCATGCAGGTTCATCTCCATCTACTCTTAAGGTTCAATTGGCAGCTATTTCTAATTTCCATGTGGGCATTTCTGAATCTGCCCTAATGTCCCACAAACTTTGCAAAGCCTTTTTGAAAGGAGTTTTTCTTCTCAGACCTCCTATAAGAAATCCTCCTTCTCCTTGGGACCTAAATTTAGTTCTTGCTTCTTTGATTCTTTCCCCTTTCGAACCTGCAGCTTCATGTTCCTTGAAATTATTATCATGGAAAACTCTTTTTCTGGTGGCTATCACATCAGCTAGAAGAATTTCAGAACTTCAAGCACTCAGTTGTCGTTCTCCTTATCTTGTGTTCCATAAGGACAGAGTTTCCTTACGAACTAACCCGTCCTTTTTGCCTAAAGTGGTTTCAACATCAAATATAAATCAAACCATTGACCTTCCTGTCTTTTTCCCAGAGTATTCAAATAGGTCTGAACAAAAATTACACTACCTGGATGTTCATCGTCAATTAAGGTACTACTTGGATAGGACGAAACAATTCAGAAAATCTGATCAACTGTTTGTCTCCTATGCGGAAAGCAGAAAGGGACTTTCAGTTTCAAAGGTATCATTATCCAGATGGCTAACATCTTTGATTTCCCTGGTATATGAACTTAGACAACAAAAATTGCCTAATAAACCTAAAGCCCATTCCACCAGAGCTTTGGCTACTTCTTTAGCCTTCCAAGACAGACTGCCTATTGACACCATTTGTGCAGCGGCTACTTGGGCTACTCCTCACACTTTTATTTCTCATTATAAGTTGGATTTAGCTTCTAGGCATAGAGCTAATTTTGGTTCCACTGTTCTCAGGAGTCTGTTCCGTTAGGCCACCCGGGACAAGGTGCTAGGGACGGTCCCATCCAGCAAGAATGAAGGCGAGATAGACAACTTAACATATAGAAGTTATGTTCTTACCATAACGTTCCATGTTAGTTGTCTTCTTCTCGCCTTCTTCTTGCGTCCCACCCTCCTTCCCCCTGGCCTGGACAGACCTAGAGGAGTTGTGATCGTGACCTCTCTTTCTACCACCTCTTTCTTAGTCATATGCTATTATGCATATTTCTTGGTTCAGGATGTAGGTCACCCTTTTTCTTCCTGTTGTTAGAGGTGGATTCTGTTTTTACAGTTATACTGTTACTGTTATTAGCTGGGGTTAGCTTACAAACGAGATCTGAGGTAACTCGCCTAGCATTGTGGGATATAAGGGGAGCCTCGAGCCGGTGGAACCAACTCTCGAGCTTTTAGAGTGGCCGAGTCGGAGCCGAGGTCGGCTCCGAACCCATCCAGCAAGAAGAAGGCGAGAAGAAGACAACTAACATGGAACGTTATGGTAAGAACATAACTTCTATTTTCTAGCTTTGGAATCTGTCCCTGAAACATGGCACTGGCAATATTTCTTGCTTTTGCACTGCTGTCTGATCAGGCTGGTCGGAAGATGAAAGAAGGTTCTTCAGTGGTATTCTCAAACTGAGCACCCCTTTGGAAAGGCAAATTTCTAGCTTTGGAATCTGTCCCTGAAATATGGCACTGGCAATATTTCTTGCTTTTGCTCTGCGGTCTGGTCAGGCTGGTCTGAAGATGAAAAAGTTCATCAGTGGTATTTTCAAACTGTGTACCCCTTTGGAAAGGCACATTTCTAGCTTTGAAATCTGTCCCTGAAATACGGCACTGGCAATATTTCTTGCTTCTGCACTGCTGTCTGGTCAGGCTTGTCTGAAGATGAAAGAAGATTCATCAGTGGTGATGCACAGCTTGCAGGAATGATGAGACTTTTACTTAAAAAATTAACAATTTGTATTTTTACATTTGTTTCACTGACTAACAGATGGTAGAACACGTTTAACTTTAGTTCACCCACTTACTATGGAGCCACAAAGAACATGATAATATTCAACACACTCCAATTTCACAAGGTAATCTCATGGTTGCTTTTTTGCAGTTGCCTCTCCAATCAGCTTGAGTGCACATTTCAGCTGACGACTTGTACAGATCCACTCAATCAGGCATAACATTATCAGATAACACCTTTTTGTATTTCTTCCTTAGATTACTATAAATCTCCAACTTGAGGTTTTTCCGAATGTTTGCTGAAAATTTGGAAGGGGTCTTCCAGTGTTTGTTACATTTCTCAAATTTCAGCAAATTGAGTTTATTAGTAGTGGCAATGTTTATTTGTGAAACCTGTCACAAGGGTGTGCAGCCAGGTACAGACCTTCACAGAATTCAAACTTATGGGTTCTAGTTCTTGTTATACTTAAAAGTGTCCATATCAGGAGGTTCAGGCTGTCAAGTCAGGATTGTTGTTTTGTGTAGTAGACAAACATTATGAGCATAACCTTTTTAATGTGAACACTGAGCTTGCCTTTTTGATACCAGTGCATCTATATTGGTTTTGATAGAGGTAGTGGCGATGCGAAGAGTATTTTCAAGATGCTCATCTGAAATTGTTGTTCAGATTTTATTTTTTGTATACTTCATACGAGAAAAAAATTGCTCGCAAATGTATGTACTCCCCAACAGAGATGTCATGAACAGGGCATGTTCGTGAAGTGCCGGATATTTTTCTTTGAGTAGGTACAACTTATAAAATTCCAATAAAGACGCTTGTAGAAATTTTTCTTTAAGTTGCATATCTGACTGCAATTCTATGCATTCCAGTTGCAGGTTTGCAGGCAACATGTTGATGTCAACTGAGAATGGAGTAGCAAATATACTGAATTGTTGTTGGCGTTTTCTAAAATCTTGAAATCTACTCTCAAACTCCTGTGATAAACTATTAAGTAATGCCGTATATTTTTCAGTATTTACGTGGCTTTGCTCAGACAGTGTTTCAAAGTGAATGAAGGTATTGTTCTTAATCTGACAGTGCCATAATTTCAGTTTCACTTCAAATGCCGTCACTGTTTGAAACATGTCATTTATTAATAGATTTTCACCTTGGAAGCACAGGTTCAGGTCGTTTAAATGAGTAGTGATGTCTACTAAGAAGGCTAAATCAGCCATCCAGTTTGCATTTTCAAATTTGGGTACAGGCTTTCCTTTTGACTCCATAAAGGACTTTATTTCATTTCTTAAATCATAGAAACGTTTCAGCATTTTTCCGCGACTAAACCAGCTCACTGCAGTAAAGTACACAATGTCTCCATAGGTAGTTTCCAAAGTAGTCAGAAACTCCTGAAACTGGCAGTGATTTAATCCTCTGGATCTTATAAAATTTATTGTTTTAATAACAACATTCATAACATTTTCTGTTTTTAAAGTCTGTGCACACAAATTTTCTTGATGTATGATGCAGTGGTACTTCATGAAACACACATTACTGATCTGTTTTGCATCTTCTTCCATCAGTGTTGTTAGTCCTTCCTTTTTTCCAACCATAGCTGGAGCACCGTCAGTTACTATGCCAGACAGGTTTTCGATGGTCAAGGAAAATCTTGCCAGTGTTTCTTTTACTGCCTTGTACAGATCAGCAGACTTCGTTGTGTCTTTCAGTGGAACCAGACAGGCCAGTTCTTCAGTAATACTGAAATTGTTGTCAACACCACAAATATTCGTCAAAGATACCCACACCTGCAGGTTGGTGGCACAGCATGAAGCATCAGAGACTATCCATGTGCAACTAACAGTGGGTAAAACTGCCTTCCAGTTTATAGCCTGCTACAGACCACCCTCCCAAACCCAGGAACCCCACTCGGCCTTCCTGAGAACACTGGAAAATATGAAGGTCTCTCCAAACACCATTATATTGGGCGACTTCAATTACCAAAACATAGACTGGGAGCATTACTCTAGCTCCAACACCCTAGCTCAAAGGTTCCTAGAATTTATAAACTCAAATGCTATGGAACAACTTGTTACCACTCCCACAAGAGGGGAAAACATACTGGACCTGATCATCACCAACATGGGGACTCTATGCTCCAGACCAGAAGTGTATCCCTCACTGGTAAGATCAAACCATAAACTAATCTCACTGGATATTCACATCCCGACCCCACCCCCTGCCCAGAAAACCACAGTGAAAAACTTCTCTAAAGCAAATTTCACACTCCTCAAAACCAAGGTGGAATCCTTCCAAGCCCCCGAGCCTGTGGAAAATACGGCCCAGACAGCAGAATCCTTTATAAACGCATTCTATGAACACCTTCAGGAATGCATGGATCATGCAATCCCAAATAAAACCAAGACCCAATCCTCCAAAGGCAGATGTCCTGTCTGGTGGACCCCAGCCATAAACAAACTATACAATAGAAGGAGGAAGCTACTACATGATAGAGCAAAATCCCAAAAAGGGAAGGCATCTCTGATCAGTGTTAGCAAAAAACTACTTGCACGAATAAAATCGTCTAAGGCCAGCTTCGAGAGAAAAATTGCACAGGACACTAAGGATAATCACAAGGCTTTCTTTAGTTATGTTAGGAACCTGGGTGGGAATTCCCAGATATGCTCAGAATTAGTCCAAAATGACAAAAAATACACTGAACCCACAGACATTGCCAACATCCTAGCTGACAGGTTCAGTGCAAACTTCTCCCCCCCCCCCCTCCACCAAAAGGGCAAATATCTATCCCAGCAGAGTGCTGCCCACCTGACATCTCAAGATGCTCAGGTAAGAGCCACCCTCTCCAAAGCAAAAAAACACAGCATCAATGGGACCAGACGGTGTCCCGGGCTGCATCCTACATGAACTCCAAGAAGAGCTAAACCCAAAAATAAAACTACTGTTCAATCTCAGCCTTACCACAGGATATGTACCCAAAGAGTGGCGTACAGCAACAGTGGTCCCTCTCCACAAAGGTGGTGCCTCAACGGATCCTGGAAACTATCGCCCCATAAGCCTGACTAGCTTGGTCTGCAAAGCTATGGAAAGGATCATCATGGACCTCATAAAAAAAGATATTGGGGACCTACAGACACTGGATCCTACCCAGTTCGGCTTTGTTAAGGGCAGATCCTGCCTCTTAATCTGGTCGATTTCTTTGAAACAGTCACCAAGGCCATTGACGAGGGGAAGGTGGTCCACACAGCCTACCTGGACCTCGCAAAAGCCTTCGATACAATACCCCACTCGGGCATTATAGATAAGCTCACCAGCTTAAATATAAACCCCTATGTCACTAGATGGGATGCAAACTGGCTCAAGGACAGAACCCACAAGGTTAGAATTGCTGGAGCCATGTCAGACTGCAAACCAGTTACAAGTGGCGTCCCACAAGGCTCAGTCCTGGGACCTCTCCTGTTCAGTATATATTTCTCGGAGGTACAGGCCAACACGGAAGGACTGTGGCTGACCAAGTTTGCAGATGACTGCAAATTGGGCGCTATAATCGACTCTCCAGCCGACACAAGCATCCTCCAAAAGGGCCTCATAGAAACAGACAACTGGTGCCAGAGCCATGGCCTCAAGCTAAACGCCAAAACGTGTATAGTCATCCCCTTTGGCAAAAACAAAGTGCCCACAAATTACCACATAGGTGGGAATCTGTTAAGTATGGAAGAAGTAATTAGGGACCTGGGGACCCAAGTTGATAGCAATCTCTCATTTGACAACCACGTGGCCAAAGAGGTTAGAAAAACATTTTATATAGCCCACCTAATCATGAAGGGATTCACATCTCGATCAGGGGAGGTCATCGTGCCTCTTTACTCATCCCTCATCAGCCCCATAATTGAGTACAATGCCCCTTTTGGGATGTACCTTACCAGACACCTGCAGCAACTGGAAAGACCCCAAAAGTACCTCACCAAGAGGATCATAGGGCTCAAACAGATGCCGTATGCTGCCCGGTTAAAGAAACTCCAGCTCTACTCAGTGGCATACCGCCTGCTCAGAGGCGATCTGTGCCTGATGTATAAAGCCATGTCCAACCCGGAATTAATGGACATGCTGCACCTCAGAAAATCCAAATCCCATCGAGCTACGCTCGAGAGACTTGAACCTCAGCACTGAAATAAATAGGACATGCTGGAGGGACAGATTCATAACCCAGAGGCTCCCTTCACTCTGGAATAAAGTCTCAGTCCAGGTTAGGCAGAGTCCCTCATTGACTCTCTTCAAGAGGAATCTTGATGAGTGGATGGGGGATTGTAGGTTTACCCCGGGTATCACTTCTGTGTCACTGTTAGACAGAGGCACAGTATACTAACCTCGAAAAAGGGCATAGCAAAATTAATTTAAAATGGGTGGCGAAAGCCAAAGACACTCTGGCTAGGCTTATAAATGCCCTAGGGCAGATAGCCTAGTATGAACCTATGAACCTATGAACCTAATAAATATGGCAAGTTGTGCCGTATCTGTAACATCAGTGCTGTCATCCAAAGCTATGGAGTAAAACTTGAAAGTTGCACACCGAGATTCCAAAGTATTTTCAATAGATCTGGCTATATCTTCTACACACCTTGCGATTGTCTGGTGTGATAAACTGATTTTAGAAATATCTGATTTTTTTTCAGGGCAAATTATGTCTGCTACACTTTCAAGGCATTCTTTAACAAATTCACCATTGGCAAATGGCTTGAATTTTTTCGCAATTAAATTGGCTACAACATAACTTGCCTTCAGTAAAGAATCCGGCTGAGTAGCTGATTTTCGAAACAGCTGTTTTTGGAATGTAAGATTTTTTTTTTAATTCTGATATTTTCTGTCTACGGCACACTCCTTGCAATTCACTTAATTTGGGGTGCATTTGAATATAATGCCTTTTTAAATTGTAGTCCTTGAAAACGGATACCACTTCTCTGCATAGTAAGCAAAGCGCTTTATTAGATTAAACAAAAAACTACTCGTCAGTCCATTTTTCCTGAAAGACTCTCCTTTCATCCGCTATTTTTCTTTTCATACTGGCTTTACTTTGACAGGATGCAGAAGCCACGCTGAAAAGTAAAAAAAGGAGTAACTATTAACTACTTTATTCCTAGTTATATTTATAATTTTTAAAACAATGACTAACAATTTACATTAAGAAAATAAGGAAATAAAAATTAAAACTATCCGTAGTTGTAGTATATGTTAATGGTGTTGGAGGAAGCATTTTACATCCGCAACATAACACAAAAATATCCAGGCAGGAGAGACACAGGTGGAACCCCTGGGGTGAATTTACAGTTACCCATCCAGTTGTCCAGACTGGATTTGAGGAGGGCCAATGAGGTACTTTGTTTCATTTGTAGTACTAATGCCATTAGTCTTCAAAACAGCCATTACCCGTAAAGCACATCAAATTTACTGTGACTGTTGGTCTGTACTTTGTGCCATTAAACTGGGCGTTTTGAAAAGTTCTTCATATAATTCATGAAATTCAGATGGACTGCGATAGAGCTATGAACATGTGTGGTTAGCATGTAAGCAACAGTTTCTTACTGCTACAAGGATGGTAGCTTTCAATGACATAATCAGAGCTGTACCATCAAGTTAAACACAGTTTATTTGCATGCTACCCAAGAAAACTCATTCACTTGCAATGAAAAAAACTGTCACACACTGACACTGTCATTAATTCACTCCAGTACTACCAATTCACACTGGGAAAACCACTCCTGCAGTTCAAGTAGGTAAAATGTCAACATTAGCAGTCCTACAGTACTACAGTCCACAAAAATAAGCCAACAAATTTGCAATAAAGTAAAGAATTCACATCACTGACTTAATAAAACAAATCTGAATAAGAGGGTCTCGCCTCATCTAACAGACAACACATGCTGCTTATGACTTATTTAAAAGGTTCTTTAAATATATAAGCTTAACAAGGGAGTAAGCAGGAAGAAAGACTAGAAAATGTGACTTTATTTTCCTTTGGCTAGCAAGAGAAGGAGGTATTAGTGAGACCTAACAATTTAAAAGCATTTAAAGAAGCACAATTACAGCAATCAGGAATGACACGAGGAATCGGAGGTCAGTAATATGCGCTGGTTGTAATGAATTATTCAGACTGTGTATATTAACAAGTAATTTTACAAATTAGTCAGCATAGTTCAATATATTACAGTTCACAAAACTGGTTTGTTGAATATGTTAGAGGCCATCAATTAAAAATGATTGAATCAAATGTTAAGCCAGAGATGTAGCTGTTAAGAAAAGGAATAATCTATCAAGCAAAAAACTTTCTGCTCCCTCAAAGTTCACAGAGCAGAGCATAACAACTACTTCCTTCACCCAAAGCTCATAGGGCGATTCTAATAAAATAATCAAATGTGCTGTGCAGTTACAATGGCCTGTGTTTCCAGCCTGGTACGAGTTGCAAGATGCTGAAAATCTAGCCAAACAACTTAACTACAAGCATGAACCAAAATAATTTTCATTTTAAAGTGTACAAAACTATGCACCAAATCAAGCACTGCAAAACATCCAGGACTGGTTTATTAAAAGTCTTCTGCAGATGCAGACATTTTATTCCGCTCATGCATTCACTTTTTCATGTGCTTTGAAAAATACATATACAGTTGCATTTCACATAGTACAGTCCAGAACATCTCACTAGTAAACTTCAGTAATCCCTGCCTTTTAACTAATACTCATTTTACACTTTCATAACCAATTAAAAAAAAAAAGGTCAGACACATCCAGCAAGACATAAAATATGCAGAGCTGTTGTTGGGGGCTGCAACAATAATGAAAGCTGGTGCGACCAAATAAGCACAGTACTTTATTTTTATATAGTGTGACAGCTGCACTAAAGAATACAAAAAACAGCATGTGTTAGGACTACAGCATGTGTTAGGACTACAGAAAAGATATGTGGCCGAGCCAGATATGGAAATAAGGTACATAAGGAAAGCTGGAGGTGGAATGCATTAGCGCAGGAAGTAATCAAAAGAAAGAAGGAGTGCAGGAAGAAGTGGGAGATAGAAAAGACTGACCAAGCTAGGAAGAACTACTGGTTGGCTAACAAAGAAGCTAAGAAAGAAGTTGCAATAGCAAAGAATAGGGCATCAGAGGCACTCTACCAACTTCTGGAAAGTGACTCAATAAAGGGCACAAAGAAACTATACCAGGTTGCAAGGCAAAGACAGAAAGATAAAGAAGATAGTCAGACACCCTTCATAAGGGATTCCAGCAACAACCTGCTCACCAGCCCACAGGACATCAAAGGCAGATGGAAGGAGTATTTCCAGCAGCTTCTGAATGGAGAAAACCCCACAGAAGTGGTACTGCCCCAGAAACAGCCTACAATGAGAGTAGAAGAGGAGCCCAGCTTAGAAGAAGTAAGAGCAGCACTAAGGAAGATGAAGTCAGGGAAAGCAGCAGACTCAGATGAGGTCACAGCAGATATGATAAAGATGCTGGGTGAGCTAGGGGAGAAATGACTCCTGAGGGTACTAATTGCAGTATGGAGAGAAAGGCGTATCCCAGATGACTGGAGTATAAGCATACTCGTGCCAGTGTACAAGAGCAAAGGGGACATCCACAACTGTGGACAGTACAGAGGCATCAAACTCCTACCACATTGCATGAAAGTTCTGGAGAGGGTGATTGATAAATGGATATGCAGAATAGTAGAATGTAAGATGGGAGATGAACAGTTCAGATTCAGATCAGGATGCAGCACAATTGACCCGATGTTTGCATTGAGACAGATACTTGAGGAAAGAGTCAAACTCGGCTTTCCTAGACTTGAAGAAAGCATATGACAAGGTCCCAAGAAAGCTGATCTGGGCAGTATTGTGGTGGTTTGAAGTCCTAGAAACATTGGTAGAATTAGTACAGGCTATGTACAAGGACCCAGTGACTCAAGTACGAACAGATTTTGGCCTCACTGAGGGGTTCCCAGTGGGAGTGGGTGTACACCAGGGTTCAGCTCTGAGCCCACTGCTGTTCATACTGGTAATGCACTACATCAGCAAACAGGTTGGAGGGGTCAGAGCAACAAAGCTGCTGTATGCAGACAATGTGGCAGTACAGGCAGACTCTGATCTAGAACTTCAGCAAAGGATAGGAGAATGGAATGCAAATCTGAAGGCACATGGGATGAAACTAAGCACAGATAAGACAGTGGTAATGGCAGCAGATTGGGGAAATCAGAAGAAGCTGAGAATAGAGATAGACGGGAAGATAGTGGAACAGGTAAACAGCTTCAAGTATCTGGGAGGGGTGGTTGAGGAGAAAGGTAGTCTGAATGAAGAGGTAAAAGCTAGAATCAGAGGGGCTGCAGCTAACTGGCGTAGAGTATCAGGTGTAGTATATGACAGAAGAATGCCAAAGAAGCTGAACCGTAAGGTGTACAAGACAGTGGTGCGACCAGTACTACTGTATGGTACAGAAACCTGGGCAGTAAAGGCAGAACAGTTGAAGAAGCTAGAGTTGATGGAAATGAAGTGCCTGAGAAAGGTGGTAGGATGCACACTGTGGGACAGGCGAAGAAATGAGGACATAAGAGCAGAAGCCAAAGTACCTCCAATTGCAGAAAACATCAAAGAGAACAGATTACGATGGTATGGGCACATGTGTAGAAAAGCAGAAGACAATCTGGTGAGGGAGATTTGGGACAGACAGGAAGAAAGTAAGAGGAAGCGAGGGCATCCAGCAAAGAGGTGGATGGATTGTGTGAAAGAAGATCTGTGACAGTCAGGCATGAGTGTTGAAGAAGGCAGGAGTGTGGCACTGAATCGAGAGAGTTGGCGACAGTTAACACGATACCCTGACCCCATGTAAATGGAAAAAAGGGGGATGATGATGATGAGCTGCACAAAAGAATAAAAAAATAATAACATTTTTAGTCAAGAAACTAGACAAACACAGTTCTGCACTTTGAGTAAAGCATCAAAGGAAAAAAAAACAAAAACAAACAAGTTTCAGACCATCTCGCAGCCTTGCAGGGAGGACACATACTTAGGCAGACAGTCACATTTTGAAACGTTTCTTTTATTTCTTATTTTTACAGCTTTTGGTGTTTGACAATTAATTTTTGTCACTGGAGTGTATTAAAAAAGCGAGTGCAATCAGGAGACGCACTTCGATTGATGGATCCGAGAATTGTTTGGTTCCAACCAGAACAGCTTGGACTTTCCACAATCTTGTGGTTGTAAATTTGGCTGGTTCCAACCAGAACAGCTTGGACTTTCCACAATCTTGTGGTTGTAAATTTGGGAAACTACGCAAGGTCTGAGGCAGCTGTACTTTAATAATAACTGTAATATTAACACAAGAAGCAGCAACGCCATCACGGACTTTGGTGGTAGCACGGAGGGTTTGGACCAGAACTCATCTGGCGGTCAAGGACCAAGATGCCAAATAGTAGGGGTCCCAGAACAGATCCACGTAGAACACCACTAGTGACAGGTCTGCTGTCGGAGGTGGTGGTGCATATTTTGACCATGTGAGTCCTATTGGTGAGCTAGCTGGCCACTCATCTGACGAGACAGGGATTTATGCCAAGTTGAGTTAGCTTTTTGATGATGCCTGAGTGGGGCATTGTGTCAAAGACCTTGGCCAAGTCAAGGTAAAGCTGTATGCACTGAATTTCCCTCATCCAGGGCCTTGGTGACAATCTCAAAGAAGTCAACCAGGTTCAACAGGCAAGATCTGTCCCTTATGAATCTGAAATGGGTGGGGTCAAGTGCTTGGAGATTGCTATGTCCTTGTTTATGTGATCCATAATCATACGCTCCATGGCTTTACAGATCAGACTTGTCAAGCTAATGGGGCAATAGTTTCTGGGGTGAGTATTGAAATTAACAAAGCAACCTCTACTAACTACAGAGCTAACTACAAGAATCAGCTCATTACTAGATCTTAGCCGTAATCTGTTGAACTAACTGCCAGAATTGCCTCTAACATTGCACCATGGTTTGCCAGATAATGAAACACCATTTCTGGGATTCTGTCTACGATTCTACATTTTTGTCTCTCTATTTCTCTGCCTTAAAGTCAGCAACAAAGGAGGTTATTATTTCTTACAGGTCACTGAGCAGAGAAAATGCTAGCTATATGACTGCAACTTTATTTTCAACTGAAAAAGTAAATCCAGCATATTACTGTGTAACTACATCTGTTTTCATATGTCTTCATGTGGTATGCTTTTAACTTGACCTTAATTTGGCTACTAGCTGCACTTTCTAATAAAAAAGAACAGAGGTATGATTTATTTATTTATTTAACATTTGTTTACCGGGAAAGTCCGACTGGGACAGGGGCCATTTTCAGTGGAGGCCTGGGAAGAAATGCTCCAGATGCATGTCTTTGGAATGTGGGAGGAAACTGGGGCACCCAAAAAAAAACCATGCGAACACAGGGAGGGCATGCAGACTCTGCAAAGAAGGCACCCTAGTCAAGAATCGAACTGAAGAACCTCTTGCTATGAGGTATAAAAATGCTAACTGCTGCACCACTGCAGCACAAGAAAAAAAAAGATCCTGCTGCAAAGCAATTTAGAAGAAAACTAGAAGCTTTTATCCAATACATGCATCACTCTTTTATGATGTTATGTGATCCTATCTCGCCTACATTCTGACTGATGGGTTCGGAGCCGATCCCTCGGCTCCGACTCGGCACGCTTATGCCAAAGAGCGAAGTCTCTTATTGGCTGAGCTTACTATATCCCAGGATGCACCACTACCAGTCCCTCAGATCTCGTTTGCCGCTAACCTGCGAAGACGTGGTCTCGAGCTGGCTGAGCTGAGTAGTTATTTTAACTAACTTTTTCTGTCAGTTTTTTGCTGTTTTTCTCTCAAAAAACCTGTTTTAACAGCTATTCTTCTCATTGTTGTGTGATTGGTTGGATTTGTTGAAGACTTTTGTTGTGTGATTGGGTTGAGTTTGGCAGGCCCCCTTCATCTAGGGCCTTCCCGGTCAATCAACCCTCCTATATCTTACATATAGAGAAAAGGCTTTAAATTTTTTGTAGCTCTGTTTGTTCTTACAGGGTTTTCAAAGTCCCCTGTCATTTGCGAGCGATAACTGTAAGCCTATACTTAGGGGTGTCACCAGTAATTGTATTTTTCCAGTCAGATTACTGAAATTCTCCCCATAATGTCTCAGAATCCTAGGCCTTCGGGCTTTAAAAAATGTACAAAATGTAGTTTCAAAATGTCCATCACGGACGATCACTCGCTCTGTGTGTATTGCTTAGGTGCAAAACATTTACAGGAATCATGTAGCGTATGTCACGCTTTTTCCTCAAGGGTCCTCCAGGAGAGGAAAAATAAATTAATTCTTAAGGGTTAATTAAACCTTCTTTTGAAGAAGCCTTGGCATCCTCTCCTTCTCCGGCCAAAAGAAAGGCGTCGGTTCCGACCAGTCCGTCGGATCCGACCGCTAAGAGACATAGGCAGGCCTCTCCTTGGCTCCAAGGACTTGGAGCCGAGGTCGAACGGTCTGCCTCGATGCCACCAGTATCGACTCCTCTGGCTTCGAGCCGATGGCTGGGGCATCGAGAGGCGGGTCACCTTCGCCGGCTCCACTGGTCTTGGAGCCGACAAGGGTCGCCGCTCAGACACTTCCTCCTCGGCCGAAGTCCACCTCGGCACCGATGGAATCTGGTGTGTGTATTCCCTCGGCGCCGATACTCATCGAGTCACCTCGAGCCGGTCCCCTAGCCCTTTGGGGCCGTTGGAGAGGCCGTCTCGAACCCGTTCTGTTTCCTCTCGGTCTTGAGGATGTCAGATTCTGATATAGACAGGGTGCTCCAAAGACTGTTCCAGTCCCCAGTCTTCCAAAAATTTGTTTGGTTCCGACCCAGTTGGCTTCGAGCCGATGACCTTGGCCCACCCATTGCCATTCCTCCTCCGACTGCTTCGGCTCCGGAGCAGGTGCTGTTGGAGCCGGTGGAGATCTCAGGGTCGGCTCCGACCCTTACTCCAACCCGGCCTTCGGGTCCGAGTTTGGTACGGACTTCTTCAGCTGGACCCGGGGTGATGTTTGGGACCTATGCTTCGGTTCCGAGCCTCCCCTCGGTGCTTCGGCTGTGGGACTTCCGTCGGCTATCACGGCTCGGGACCGGACACTCACAGGATTCTGGGGTCCGGCTTTCAGAGCCATGAGGAGTGCCTTGGCCAAGTCCTCTTGACCATCTCTCCGGCTTTACCGGCACCTTCCCTGGGCGTGGAGACTGGGTCTTTGGCAGTTCCCTGTCCGTAGTCAGCGGAGCCCGGGGCCTGAGGTTACCCCAGTGGGGTTCCCTCCTCCTGAGGGTTCTAGTGAGTTGTCTTCGGAGGAACCCCCAAGGAAGAGATCGTGCAAGAGGAAGCACGTGGACTCCCCCGAGTCTATTACATCAGACACTGATCTTGATGATGCAGAGGGTCCCCGGTCGTCCTCGGATGATGTCTCATTTGCAGACATCTTAGAGATCCTTAAACAACGAGGTGGCTGGATATCCAAACCCCCCTCTGCTGATGAGTCAGTGCTCCTCAAGGCCTTTGGGGCTCAGCCCTCCGCCTCCTGGGTGTCTCCGCCCTTCGAGCTTCTGGATTTAGTTTGTCGGAAGGCGTGGGAACATCCAGATACCGTGGAACCAGTCCCTTCTCGTCCAAATAAATTTTTGTCTGCTCCCCCCCGAGAAGGAGTTCCTCACTAAAGGCGTGGCTGTAGATGCCATGGTGGTGGCATCTGCTACACAACAGGACGTGGCAGAGGCTTCAACGTCCATCCATCCTCCTAATAAGGAGTCTAGGAGTATGGACAGGTACGGGAAGCGCACCCTGACTTCAGCGGCCTTTACTTTAAGGTCTCTGAATTATTTGGCACATTTTACCAGGCTTCAGAGGGATCTGGTCAAGGAGTTGTCAGATTCCCTCTCGGGTAACCTACCTGAGCAGCTAGCCCAGTCGGTTAGCTCTCAGTTGGCTATCCTTATGTCAATTTCTAACTCGTCCATGAGGCTCATTTCCTATGCGGCCGAAGGGGCGGGTAGAGCGGCAGGCACAGGCGTGGCTCTACGGAGACAAGCCTGGCTCCGCTTGTGTCAGTTTGCGGAGGCCTTCAAGTCTTCCTTCGCCGACGCTCCCTTTGATGGGTCCTCCTTGTTTGGACCCAAGGTTAAAGACACCCTTACCCGCTGTGAGCAAGAGGGAAAAACTTTATCTGCCGTAGGAGCCGTTATTCCACCCTTTCGGCCTTACCCCAAGGCTAAAGGAGGGGGGAAAATGTGGTTCCGCAAATCTCGTAAGTTTTTCTCCCAACAGCAGGAAGATTCCCCTTCCAGAGGCAGAGGACGGGAAATTTTTCAGGGAGACGCCGTCCCAGAGGCGGCAGAGGGCCCCGCAATTCTGGAGACCGCGAGTCCTTTCGTGGCTCTTCAGCCTCCCACACGTCATGAGGGATTGCCCGGCTGTGCTGCTCGAGCCAGTCGGGAGTTGGTTTGCCAAGCACCTAAAAGCCTGGGAGTCAATCACTCAGGACAGATGGGTGCTTCGGATCATTGCCGGAGGTTACACCATCCCATTCACATACTCACCCCCCCCCCGTCCAAAAGAATCCCGGACCCACCACCCAGTCAAAGGGAAATGGCAGCCGCAGAAGCTTTAAAGCTGCTAGAAAAAGGAGTCATCCAACCGGTCCCCACAGACCAGATCGGATCAGGAAATTACTCCAGGTTCTTTTTAGTGCCAAAAAAGACAGGGGACCTGAGACCAATATTGGATCTCAGCAGACTGAACCAATCCGTCACGAAATCCAAATTCGAATGGTCACGTTACAATCCATTCTCCCATTGTTGGAGAAGGATGTTTGGATGTGCTCCATAGACCTCAAGGACACCTATTATCACATACCGATACATCAGGCGTCCAGGAGGTATCTGCGCTTCAGCCTGGGAGTCAGTCATTACCAATTTTGCGCTCTGCCCTTTGGTCTCACCACAGCCCCAGGGTGTTCACCAAGTGTTTGGCAGTAGTGACGGCTCACCTGAGAAGTCTTGGATTCCAAGTGTTTCCCTATCTGGACGACTGGCTCCTGACTGCCACCACCAGGCATCTACTAATGGACAACCTCAAAGCCACCATCTCCCTGGGTATTACCCTGGGGATTACATTCAATTGGTCAAAGTCTGTCTTGCTGCCCTCTCAACGCATAAAGTTCATAGGAGCAGAGATAGACTCAAGATTGATGCGTCTTTCTTCCTGCCGAAAGGATCCAAACTTTACAGGGCCAAGTTCAAGCTCTGATCTCGAGATCCAAAGCCCCAGCCAGGATGGTTCTACAAGTTTTAGGCTCAATGTCTGCCACGGTTCTTTTAGTTCCTCTGGCGAGATTGCACATGAGGATTCTTCAGTGACTATTGTCAACTCAATGGTCCTTTCAGGATCTTCCTCTCAATCATCACATCATGATTACGGAAATATGCAAAAGGGACCTTCGCTGGTGGCTTCAGACATCCAATTTGGATCAAGGAAAACCCTTTGTTCTTCCCTCTCCAGTGGTTACCCTGACGACAGATGCCTCCCAGATAGGGTGGGGGGGGCATTGTCTGGGCAGGCTAGTTCAGGGCTCCTGGCTTCCAGACGAAGCTCTCCTCCACATCAACGTGTTGGAGATGAGGGCTGTACTTCTATCCCTACAGGCCTTACACAAGTTTCTTCCTCAGGGCATCATCGCCATCCACACAGACAACATGTCGGTGGTCTGGTATCTGAACAAACAAGGAGGGACCAGATCGTACCCCTTTGCAGAGAGGCCATGAGAGTGTGGGAATGGGCTGTAGCTACCAACCGCTTCTTGGTAGCGACCCACATCCCGGGAAGGTCAAATATATTGGCAGACAAATTGAGCAGGACAATTCTCTCTCCTCACGAATGGTCTCTAAACCACACAGTAGCAGCTCAGGTTTTCAGGAGATGGGGGCCGTGCTGCGACCTATTTGCAACTCCACTAAACACCAAGTGCCAAAGGTTCTTCTCCTTGATCCCACATCAGGGAGTACCAGCTATGGATGCTCTAGCACAACCTTGGCCAACAGGGCTACTTTATGCCTTTCCTCCAATTCCACTTCTCCCCAAAGTTATTCAAAAGCTTCTCAATTGGGGTCCTCAATGATACTGATTGCCCCATTCTGGCCTCGTCAGGTATGGTTTCCTTACCTGAAGAAGCATGCGGTGGACGATCCGTGGACTTTAGACCTAATTCGGACTTGCTAATCCATCAGTCGGGACATCGGCATCAGTCCCTTCAATCTTTGAAATTGACAGCTTGGCTCCTCCACTTCCGACTTTAGTTAGAAGGCACACACTAGACCGGAAGTTGTTCACATTTTATCTTGCCCACAAACCCACCACTAACAAATTGTACCTCAGTAAGTGGAAGAGGTTTGCTATCTGGAGCTCAACTCAAGGGCTTAGACCCTATCTCTGCTCCTGTCCCAGAGGTTTTGAAATTCTTAACATCCCTGTTTAATCAAGGATCTTCTGTCTCAACTATTAAAGTCCAACTAGCGGCTATCTCTAAATTCCACGAATCCATGGATCCTCCTTTGATGAGCAGCAGACTATGCAAAACTTTCATTAAAGGTGCGAGCCTATTAAGACCCCAATTTTTCATCCTGCACCTCCGTGGGATCTTGATTTGGTGCTTCGCATTAACATCTTCCCCTTCGAACCGGCTGCTACATGTGAGTTAAAATATCTGTCTTGGAAAACTGCCTTCTTAGTTGCAATTACTTCTGCAAGAAGAGTTTCAGAGCTTCAAGCCCTGTCTATTAAGCCACCGTACTTGATTTTCCACAAGGATGGAGTATCACTTAGGCCTAATCCATCCTTTGTCCCAAAGGTCTGTTCTAGTTTCTGTCTCCAACAATCTCTAGAGCTACCAGTTTTCTTCCCAAAATTCTCCAATGAAGCAGAATACACTCTCCATAAATTGGATGTTCACAGGCAATTACGCTTCTATTTAGACAGGACTCAGCAACTTCGTAAGTCAGACCAGTTGTTTGTGTCCTTCTCAGATAATAAATTGGGCCAAACCATCACAAAAGCTACTATCTCCAAATGGATCAGAGATTGCATAACTCAGGCTTATTCTTCTTCGAATAAGCAACTTACAACATCCATCAAAGCTCATTCTACCAGGGCTATGGCTACTTCTATAGCTTTTCATTCCAAGCTCGCTATATCGGAAATTTGTGCTGCGGCTACTTGGTCCAATCCGCACACTTTCATTTCCCACTACAAATTGGATGTGGCATCTAGAGGACGAGCTTCATTTGGTTCCACGGTACTCAGGAGTGTTTTCCAGTGAGCCACCCAGGATTCAGGTGCTAGGACGCTGTCCCATCAGTCAGAATGTAGGCGAGATAGGATCACATAACATCTTTTAGTTATGTACTCACCATAACTTCAGATGTTTGGGATCCATCTCGCCTACATTCCTAATACCCACCCTCCTTCCTCCTGCCTTGGAGATCAGAAGAGATTGAACGGTTTTGAGTTCTACTGTTTTATCTTGTTTCATCTGACGATGTTATATAAGCAGGGTGTGCATGTGTGCATGTATGCGGACAAACTAGATCTGGGGGACTGGTAGTGGTGCATCCTGGGATATAGTAAGCTCAGCCAATAAGAGACTTCGCTCTTTGGCATAAGCGTGCCGAGTCGGAGCCGAGGGATCGGCTCCGAACCCATCAGTCAGAATGTAGGCGAGATGGATCCCAAACATCTGAAGTTATGGTGAGTACATAACTAAAAGTTTTCGAACATGTGCAGAGGCCAAATGATGAGATTAAATTAAGGCATAGGGAAGCAAAAAAGTACAATAAGCAGGAACATGTCTAGATTAGAGCTCTGACATAGGAGAAAGTAGAGGCAGTGTAGTGGCTTGATAAGAGGAGAATGATTTCATTCTGCTGAATGTTGTCCCTCATTAAACATGATGGAAAGTATGATGAAAATGTGGAACAGAAATTAAGCAATAACAAGACAATTCACATACCATTGAGACAAACAGTGTGAAGCCTGATGACTCAAACAAATAGTATGTAGCATGAAAGCAACAGGTACTTAAAGTATACACAGAGATGGAAAATAACAGAATTCACGAGGAGCTAAAGTGACAGCTAGTAGAATATATGTAATGCAAGAGACAACTACAAAATCCTAACAATGGCTGCCAGCCAGCACAGTGACAGAAGGTAAATCATATTTAATGGAAGGCCAGTTTAGTCAAAACATTTAAGAATGTGTCACTCTGTAAAAAAACCTTTAAAATATAGCAAGAAAAACAAAATGAGAACAAAATCAGTGATAAAATGCTGTACGTCAGGTAGCAAGTTACCATTAAAAAGTGCCATTACAGCTGGTAACCATAACAACCATAAGTTAAAATACAAGACAATAATGATTAATGTAAAGGAGACCGTGATCACAATGTTAGCAAAACATTTGTGCTATACCACAAGAACTTCAAAATAGAATCAAATTCACCATGCAGCACTGATAAAAGATCCTGAAGCAATGTCCAGAAGCTAATTCAGCAATTAACATATACAGTAGGTCCTGTGCAAAAATAATATTTACTGTAAATTTCAGAAAGCTATACAAATGCACATTATATAGAAGTCATTAAGAAAATACAGAAGAAGAGCAAAGAAAAATGACTGAGCTGGAAACTAGGTCATAAAACATCAGAAAGTTAAGTAATTAATACTTAAAATAGTGCACCTGAGAGATCTGCAGAAGATATTGAAATGTTCTATCATTAATTGGTGGTAGTGAAAGTAGAGAGATGTGGAAAGACATTCAATGAACTATTTGTTTGGATGAGACTTAACTCTTGGAGGGCCTGCACTACATTTCCTAGTTTAAAAATAACAGTGAGGTGGAATAGTTGAAAGGCTTCTCTGAGTCTCTGAAGCAGTGTTAATTCAGCACTACTCTACAATGTTAATTCAGCACTGATGTACAGCTACCAGGGCACCAAAAGCTGACAGTTAAAAGTATAATCAGGAAGTGCAAATCAGAAAAGCTCTCAGTGTTGCTGATGATATACGTTTCCTGTTCTCATTTGTTCTCATGATCTCCTGGATCTTTATTCGTCCAATTTTACTAGACTACCTTATCAGAGTAATAAATTACCTTTCTATGGCAAGCGATCAATGTATATATCAGTTACATATGCTGTCTTTGTCCTACTTGATCTGTCTTTGCAAATTTTAATATTATGAAACATGGGATTCTTGCTACCCACTTCAAACATTAATGTGGCTTTATGGGCATGGTGATGGCATCATTTTCTTCATACCTCTCTAGTCTCATTCAAAGGGTTGTGTCTGCAATTAATTCTATCTATATTCTATACTTAGCTTACCTGTAAAATAAATGCAGTCAGGAGATGGTGTACTGTACATGATTTAGTAAATCCCTCTCACTCTTTCTTCGGCGCGATCGTCAAATCCTCCTCCTTCAGCTCTTTTTTGCCGCGAATGCACAAATTCCTCTATCGACGCGAAAAACTAATGGAAGGGTGGTTTTGGTGCATGCGCACACCAGCTAAAGGACACGGGCGCATGCGCATACCAGTTAAAGGACGCGGGCATGAAAAAAAAAACGGAAAAAAGTAAAATATGAACTTAAGGGTCGTGGGCCGCATGGAAGAGCTCTGAGGGCCGCCTGCGAGCCGCGGGTTGGACACTTCTGTTCTAGAGCATCTTTCTTTGCCACATTCTCTTCAGTTTCATCCTGTGTCATCTATTGCTCTTTCATATGGGAACTCACTGGCCTATTAATCACAAGACTGACTGTGTCACACAGTTTCCTGTTGATTCCCTTGATGTGAAACACAAACTGAATTTTTGTCCTGATTTCCTATGGAAGGCTCAAAATATCCACTTGATAAGAGGTTTCCTTCTCCTCTAGTTTCTCCTTAATTTGGGGATCCATTGCTCTAGCCTGCTGTGATGTTATCAAAATTAGATTTTCTACACTAAATCCTTCACTTCACAGGTAATCCATAACCTCAGTTTTCTATTTCTTTAACTTTCTCATTATTAATCCTCTTTTCTACTTTCTCTTTGTTTTCTTATTTTTTTGTATTGCAACATTTTCCATGTCCGGATGCCTTTGCCTGTATTTCTCTTCAAATATATTTGCTGCTCTTTTTGTATTGATTAGTTTTGCTTTCTCCTTTGCATAACTATTGCACCATATTAAATCTCTTTCCCTTGTCCATATTTCTTCTTCAGGTGTCTCCTGTTCCTCCTTACTTGGGGGACTGTGATATAACCTGTATTAGACTTTCTACACTAAGTCCTTCATTTTGCAGGTATTCCATAACTTCAGCTTCTATTTTTTTAACTTCTTCTTTACTAATATTCTGTTCTACATCCCCTCTTTGTGATCTTACGATGTTAAGTTGTCTATCTCGCCTTCATTCTTGCTGGATGGGTTCGGAGCCGACCTCGGCTCCGACTCGGCCACTCTAAAAGCTTGAGAGTTGGTTCCACCGGCTCGAGGCTCCCCCTATATCCCACAATGCTAGGCGTGAGTTACCTCAGATCTCGTTTGCCGCTACAGCGATCGAGGTGTGTTTTCTACCGGCTCCAGGTTAGTGAAAGTTAGACTAGTTTAAATTCTTAGACTTAGGCTAGCTCTGTGTATTTTTCTTTCCCTTTAGTGTAGTGGACTTGTTATCCCTTCTACCTTTTTTTTTTTTTTCTTCTAAAGAACTTATAGTTCTTTCCCAAGGCCTTCGGGCCCTTCCTTCCCTATCCTTAGGGTGTGTATGTGTTTTAATTAGGGAGTTCTTATTTAACTTACCTTTAGTTTAAATAATTCCCTTTGAACCCTATTAGTGTAATCTGTGTGTGTGTGTTTTCTGTGTGTGATTACACTTCGGTTCCTTGAATATGTCCAAGGATACAAAGGTCTCAGGCTTCAAGAAGTGTGACTCGTGCTGTCAGAAAATGTCTCTGACAGACGGTCACACTTCTTGTGTGTATTGCCTGGGACCTTTATTCCTTCAGGACTCTTGTGCTGTATGCCATGGCTTCAGCCCTAGAGTCCTGCAGGAGAGAAAAAATAAACTCATTTTGAGGGGTTTAATTAAGCCTGAAGGTTCCCTTTCTGTGTCATCGGGGAAACCTTCTAAGGCTTCTAAGACCTCGACTCCAGCTTCAGAGTCGAGGCCTAAGGCTTCGAAGCCTACTGCTTCATCGGCTCCGGCTGGAGCCGATGAGTCTTTGACTGCAGTATCCGTGGTTTCCTCGGCTCCGGCTGGAGCCGAGGCATTAGAGATTCCTGGGTCGGCTCCGATCAGACCATCTAGAAAGAGATCGAGGTCACCGTCCCTTGGCTCCGTTCATTCGGCTCCAGCGTCTCCCCTGCTGTCTGAACGGAGCCATAGATCTCACTCCTCCAGGTCATCGAGGCTCTCGGATCACGACCTCCAGAGGGTAGTGAGTAGACTTTTGAAGTCCGAGGCACTGGCCCAAATGCTCCAGAGTCCGACTCATCAGTCGATGCCTCAACTTGTTCCAATAAATATTCCTCCTCCGACTCCTTTGAGCTCGGAGCCGGGGCGTCTCGGGACCGAGACTGTGGTAGCGTCGGAGCCGATACATTTGTCTTCGGCTCCGTCGTCGGCTTCGATTTCTTCTTTTGAAGAATCTCGGCGCGGCTTCCCTCGTCGGCTCGAGGGGTGAGTGGCATCGGACCCTTGTCCGACCCCCTCTCCATCTCGGTGCTTCGGGCGCTGGTGAGTTCGGCTCCGACATCGGCCTCGAGCCATCTCTGTCGGTGCTGAGGGAGGTTCCCAGCTTCTCGGAGCGGGGACCTCTGGCTCTGCCTGACAGGGGTGCATTCGAGGTCATGCGGAGTGTGTTGGAACCTTGTTCGACTCCACAGTCGGCTCCGCCCCTCCCACTCGGTGCCTTTGGTTATGTCTACTCACTCCCTCATCCCAGACCGCAGAGAGCAAGCTCCTCAAGAATCCCCTGTGGGGATCTCATCCTCTTCGAGGCCTCTCCTGAATTGGCAGGGAGCCCCTAGGAAGAGAAAGTGTAAGAGGAAGCACATAGACTCACCTGAGTCTGTCACCTCTGACACAGATTTAGAGGATTCGAGGGTTCCCACGTTCCCCTTCTGAAGATGTCTCTTTCGCAGACATTCTAGAAATCCTGAAACAGAGGGGAAATTGGCCAGCCCTTAACCCTTCGGAGGATGAATCTGTGTATCTTGAGGCATTTGGCTCTCGCCCTTCCACCTCCTGGGTGTCCCCCCCCTTTGATCCCCTCATGCAGGTGGTTGCAAAGAAGGCTTGGACGGCTCCTGATTCAGTGGACCCTACCCCCAGGAGACCCTCCAAATTTATAACAGCACCAACTGACAAGCAATTTCTCACAAAAGGTGTTTCTGTGGATGCTATGGTGGTAGCTGCTGCCACCAAGAAGGAACTAGCTGATCCTTCAGTGCCTGTTCATCCCCCTAACAAAGAATCTAGGTCTATGGACAGGTACGGGAAGCGGATGTTCTCGTCAGCGACCTTTGCTATGCGTTAAGCTGAACTACCTATGCCATTTTACTCGTCTTCAAAGAGACTTGATCAAAGAAGCGAGTGACATGTTGAAGGATCCTACGGCTGCAGGTTTTCAAGACAAGATGAACACCCAGCTGGCTACCCTGAACTCCATAGCTAACTCCTCCATGCGCCTCCTTTCATATGCGGCTGATGGAGCGAGCAGGGACGCAGGGACAGGTGTGGCCTTACGCAGGCATGCCTGGATGCGGCTATGCAACTTTGCGGACCCCTTTAAAACGTCTTTCACTAATTCCCCGTTTGATGGATCATCTCTCTTTGGTCCTCAAGTGAAAGAAACCTTGACTAGGTGCGAGACAGATGGCAAGACTCTTTCTGCCGTCGGAGTCCGTTTTTCTACTCCTTCTAGGCCTTACCCCAAAGGCCAGAAAAGTGGGAAAATGTGGTTCCGCAAACAATCTCAAGGGACTTCGCCTGACGCAGAAAGTCGGTTCCCCGCCAGAGGCAGAGGGGGGAACAACAATGGTAGACGTCGCCCTAGAGGCAGGGGGGGGGTCCGCAGAACCAGGGCAATCGGGAAGTCTTCTCTGATAAGCCCTTTCAGCATCCCTGAGGTGTTGCCCGACTGCCCACCTTCGGAGGCAGTCGGGGGAAGATTGTCACTGTACCCAGAAGCCTGGCTATCCCTGACTCAAGACAAATGGGTACAGTCCATCATTTCCGAAGGCTATTCCATTCCCTTCGTTCGCATTCCAAACCAATCAAAAAAATCCCTTCCAGATGTTCCACCCGCTCAAAGGGATCTTGCAGTTTTGGAAATTTCAAAGCTGCTTGCAAAAAGAGCAATTCAGCCAGTTCCAGCAGACCAGCAAGGATCCGGAATCTACTCCAGGTTCTTTTTAGTTCCAAAGAAAACGGGGGACTGGAGACCAATTTTGGATCTCAGTATCTTGAACAAGTCAGTCAAGAAAACAAGATTTCGGATGGTCACGCTGCAGTCCATCCTTCCCCTTTTGGGAAAGGGAAACTGGATGTGCTCTATAGACCTTCAGGATGCGTACTATCACATAAAAATGAACAGACGCTCCAGAAGATTTCTCTGCTTCAGGCTGGGAACCAGTCATTTTCAATTCAGGGCCCTGCCCTTTGGTCTCACCACTGCCCCCCGGGTGTTTACCAAATGCATGGCAGTGGTAGCTTCTCACCTGAGACGTCAAGGATTCCAGGTGTTTCCATATATGGACGACTGGCTCCTCACAGCTCCCACCAAGCATCTCCTCCTAATGGCCAGGGACTACACCTTTCGCATTTGTCAAAAGTTAGGCATTTCAGTAAATTGCGAAAAGTCTGTTTTGTCGCCTTGTCGTACTATTACCTTCATAGGCGCAAATCTAGACACAGTCAACATGTCTGTGAGACTAACACATCAGAGAATAGCAGACATACACAAACTGGTCTCACTCCTTTTCAGCAGCAACAGAGTCAAAGCCAGGTTAGTTCTGAAAGTGTTGGGGATTATGGCAGCTGCCATACCTCTGCTTCCATTAGCCAGGTTCCACATGAGAATCCTTCAATGGATGCTCTTCACACAATGGTCATACCAGCAACTTCCGATGTCCCACACCATTATGATCATGCAAACATGCAGAAATCATCTTCTGTGGTGGATGTCTTCCCCTCAGCTCTTATTGGGAAGACCTTTTGTACCTTCCCCTCCGGTTGCTACTTTGACAACGGACGCCTCCCTGATCGGGTGGGGGGGGGGGGTTATCAGGGCAGAACTGTCCAGGGCACATGGCAACCAGACGAATGCCACTTGCACATAAATGTTCTAGAGATGAGAGCAGTGCTTTTAGCGTTGCAAGCCCTTCAAGACTCTCTTCCCTTGGGAACGATAGCAATCCAGACGGACAATATGTCTGCAGTGTGGTATATCAACAAACAAGGCGGAACCAGGTCCTACCCCCTGTGTCGAGAAGCACTCAGACTGTGGCAATGGGCGATTTCTTCTCAGCGGTTTCTGATAGCAACGCACATCCCCGGGAAGTCCAATCAAATTGTGGACAAGTTGAGCAGAGCTATCCTCATGCCTCACGAGTGGTCTCTGAAAGACTCTGTGGTGAGAGAAATTTTTCTCAAGTGGGGTCAGCCTTGCTGCGATCTTTTTGCTACTCCCCAAAACAGCAAGTGCAGAGATTATTTCACCCTATTCCCGCTACCAGGCCAGCCCAGCAGAGACGCTCTAGTCCAAGTTTGGCCCCGGGGACTTCTGTATGCATTTCCTCCCTTCCCACTAATCTCTCAAGTGATACAGAAAGCTATCGCTCAGAAGGCCTGCTTGATCCTCATTGCTCCTTACTGGCCTCGACAGGTTTGGTTCCCCTTTCTACATCAATTTCTGTTGGAGCAACCTTGGCATCTGGACCTAGTTCCAGATCTTTTGATCCATCAGTCGGATCAGTTTCATCGCTCCCTTCCCTCTCTGAACCTCACTGCTTGGTTCCTCCTATTCCAACCTTAGCCAGGCTTCCTCAAATATCTCAATCTGTTCGAGATATTTTGATAGCTTCCCATAAATCTTCCACTCGAAAGATTTATTTGAGTAAGTGGAAACGTTTCGCCTATTGGGCTCAAGGAAGGGACATAGATCCTTTCACTGCTTCCATCCAAATGGTCCTTGATTTTCTAGCTGAACTCTTCCATGCAGGTTCATCTCCTTCTACTCTTAAAGTTCAATTGGCAGCTATTTCTAACTTTCATGTGGGCATTTCAGAGTCTGCCATAATGTCCCACAAGCTTTGCAAAGCCTTTTTGAAGGGAGTTTTTCTACTCAGACCTCCTATAAGAAATCCTCCTCCTCCTTGGGACCTAAATTTAGTTCTTAGTTCTTTGATTCTTTCCCCTTTCAAACCTGCAGCCTCCTGTTCTTTAAAATTGCTATCATGGAAGACACTCTTTCTGGTAGCTATTACTTCAGCTAGAAGAGTTTCAGAACTTCATGCACTCAGCTGTCGACCTCCTTATCTGTTGTTCCATAAGGACAGGGTATCTTTACGAACCAACCCATCCTTTTTACCTAAGATAGCCTCGGCGTCTAACCTGAATCAAAGCATTGACCTCCCTGTGTTTTTTCCAGAATATTCTAACAGGTCTGAACAAAAATTGCATTGGCTAGATGTTCATCGTCAGTTAAGGTACTATTTGGATAGAACCAAACAATTCAGAAAATCTGACCAGCTGTTTGTCTCTTATGCAGAAGGCAGAAAGGGACTTTCAGTTTCAAAGGTATCATTATCTAGATGGCTAACATCTCTGATTTCCCTTGTTTATGAAATTAGACACCAAAAGCTGCCTAACAAACCTAAAGCCCATTCCACCAGAGCTTTGGCTACTTCTATAGCCTTCCAAGACAGACTGCCTATTGACACCATTTGTGCAGCGGCTACTTGGGCTACTCCTCACACTTTCATTTCTCATTATAAGTTGGATTTAGCTTCTAGGCATAGAGCTAACTTTGGTTCCACTGTTCTCAAGAGTCTGTTCCGTTAGGCCACCCGGGACAAGGTGCTAGGGAAGCGGTCCCATCCAGCAAGAATGAAGGCGAGATAGACAACTTAACATATAGAAGTTATGTTCTTACCATAACGTTCCATGTTAGTTGTCTTCTTCTCGCCTTCTTCTTGCGTCCCACCCTCCTCCCCCCTGGCCTGGACAGACCTAGAGGAGTTTGATTGTGACCTCTCTTTCTACCACCTCTTTACTTTAGGTATATGCTGCTGTGCATATTTTCCTGGATCAGGATGTAGGTCACCCTTCTCTTCTCCCTGGTTTATAGAGGTGGACTTTGTTTATAATTATTCTATTGCTATTATAAGCTGGGCCTAGCTTACAAACGAGATCTGAGGTAACTCACGCCTAGCATTGTGGGATATAGGGGGAGCCTCGAGCCGGTGGAACCAACTCTCGAGCTTTTAGAGTGGCCGAGTCGGAGCCGAGGTCGGCTCCGAACCCATCCAGCAAGAAGAAGGCGAGAAGAAGACAACTAACATGGAACGTTATGGTAAGAACATAACTTCTATTTTTGTATTGTGGAATTTTCTATATCTGGATGCCTTTGCCTGTATTTCTCATTGAATATCTTTGTGGCTGCTTTCTTTGTATTGATTAATTTGGCTTTTTTCTTTGCGTACATATTACACCATATCAGATCTTTCTTTCATTTCCATGTCCATATTTCTTTTTTATACCTTTCAAAAATCTCTAGATTTTGCTCTTTATATTTTCACACTTCCTCAGTCACTTCTTTGTCCAAATGGCCCAAGGTTTCTTGGTCTATATAATGCTTTTCATAAATATGTTGTATTAATGAACACACATTTTTATTTGGCATTATACTGTATGATAGGTCTAATGAGGGCCAAGTACAGTGGTATAATGACCTCTCTGGACCTAGATGCCATGCTCTTGCTTATAAGTGAGCAACATAGAAGGATTTTATTACTACATTGGACACACGTTGGTCAAAGGCTAGGTTACTGTCTACATGAATTTCCAGATCCCTGACTAGTGACTCAACTTTTAAGGGTGTTGTATTGATGGCATAGTTATCCAGGTTAGTAGACTTCCCAAAAGATACGATAATGCACTTCTTGGTATTGAGTTTTATGCCATGGGTTTGGCACCAAGCATCATCATCATCAATCCCTTTTTTCCCATTTTCTACATGAAGTTGGGGTGCAGTGTTAACTGTCACCATATCCCTTGATTCAGTGCCACACTCCTGCCTTCTTCGACACTCATGCCTGATTGTTGCAGATCGTTCACACAATCCATCCACCTCTTTGCTGGACACCCTCATCTCCTCTTACCTTCTTCCTGTCTATCCCAAATCTTCTTCACTAGATTGCCTTCTTGCTTTTCTGCACATATGCCCAAACCACAGTAATCTGTTCTATTTGATCTTTTCTGCAAATGTAGCTACTTTGGCTTCTGCTGTTATGCCCTCATTTCTTCATTTATCTCAGAGTGTGCATCCTATCACTCATCGCAGGCACTTAATTTCCATCACTTCCAGATTCCTCATATACTCTGCCTTTACTGCCCAGTTTTCTGTACCATACAGTAGTACTGGTCTCACCACTGTTTAGTAGACTTTACTGTTCAACTTCTTTGGCATTCCTCTGTCATACTCTACACCTGACACTCTGTGTCAGTTGGCTGCAGCCCATCTGATTTTAGATTTGACCTCTTAATTCAGACTTCCCATCTCCTTAACCACCCACCTCTCCCAGATACATCAAGCTGTTAACCTGTTCCGGTATCTTCCCCTTTATCTCAATTCTCAGCTGCTTCTGATTTCCCCAATTTGCTTCCATTACCACTGTTTTACCTGTACTCAATTTCATCCCATGTGCCTTCAGTTTTGCATTCATTTCCCCTATCCTTTGCTGAAGTTCTTGCTCAGAGTCTGCCTGTAATGCCACATTGTCTGCATATGGCAATTTTGTTGATCTACCCCTTCCAACCTGTTTGCTAATGTAATTCATCGCCAATATGAACAGTGGGCTCAGAGCTGAACCCTGATGCACATCCATTCCCACTGGGAACCACTCTGTGAGATGAACACTATTCATATTTAAGTCAGTGGGTCCTTGTACATAGCCTGCACTAATTCTACCAATGTATCTGTGACTTTGAACCACTTCAGGACTGCCCAAATCAGTTTTCTTAGAATCTTGTCATATGCTTTCTTGTAGTCTAGGAATGCCCAGTTGGACCCTTTCCTCAGCTCTAGCTTCTTTTCAACTGTCTGTTTCACTGCAAACATAGGGTTAGTTGTGCTATATCCTGATCTGAATCTGAACTGCTCATCTCCTATCTTACTTTCTACTATTGTGGATTAATTTATTAATCACCCTCTCCAGAACTTTCATGCAGTGTGATAGGAGTTTGATACCTCTGTTCTCTCCACAGTTGTGGGTTTCCCCTTTGCTCGTACACTGACATGAATGTGCTTATTTTCCAGTCATATGAGATATACCTTTCTCTCCACACTGCCATGAGTACCCTCAGGAGCCATTCCACCCCATCTCACCCAACATCTTTATCATATATGCTGTGACCTCATCTGAGCCTGCTTCTTTCCTTGACTTCATTTTTCTTGGTTCTGTTCTTACTTCTTCTAAGGTGGGTTCTATCTCTTCTATCATTATAGGCTATGTCTGGGGCAGTACAGCTTCTGAGGGGTTTTCTTCATTCAGAAGCTGCTGGAAGTACTCCTTCCACCTGCCTTTAATGTCCAGTGGACTGGTGAACAGGTTGTTGCTGACATCCCTTATGAAGGGTTTCTAACTATCTTAATTATCTTTCTGACTTTGCCTTGCAACCTGATATAGTTTCTTTGTGCCATCTACGGAGTCACTTTCCAAAAGCTGTTAGAATGCCTCTGATGCCTTGTTCTTTGCTATTGCAACTCTTTTCTTAGCCTCTTTAGCCAATCAGTTTTCCTTCCTAGCCTGATCCATCTTTTCTATTTACCACTTTTTCCTGCACTCCTTTTTTATGTTGATGGCTTTCTGGACTTCTGCATTCCACCATCAGCTTTCCTTTATTCTCAAGTGTGGGCAGGTCTTAGAGGGAGTGTAGTTTTTTGTTTAGGCTCCTGGCATTGAGCAGAACACCTTGAGTTGCACTTGAGTTGATTTTGCTATGTCAGTAGGTTTTTCAATTTGGCATTGCCTAAAAAAGGCACTATGGGGATGTATGAAGTTTTAGCCGGTGTTTGAAAGACTAGAGGGGAGAGGAACAGACCATATTTGGCAAAGCAATGTAGTCTGTTAACCATTATCGTTGAAAATTATACCAAACAGTTCTTAATTATGCTAACTTTAATGTTTACACAATACTGAATTCAACAAAATCGGTAGGTATTGCCACTTGCCTCCCAACTAGCTGCTCTAACTAAGCTTGGTGGTGGACAAGGTATTTTTGCTCTGTATTGCTGCTTTACAATGTACATTTTTATGGGTCTATATCACTTCAGCAAAGTGACAGTTCAGGGAACAGCATTTCATTGGAAATGACATTCATTGAAAACCACTCTTGTGGGGGGCTACATCCCCCACACCCCCCACTAATTATATTTACCAGCTCCAGTGGGGGGAGGGCAAATTTCCCAATCCTCACTGTACTGCAATCTCAATATGAACAGTTCGACGAATGGCATGTTCGATGTAAGTGAACCGAAAATGCCATTTGCTGAACTGAATTTTCACTGAAGTGATATAGAGCCCAGTTTTATGAACTGTTCTTTCTATTTGTTTACTGCTGTACAGGATACGCTAACCCATGCAAACACAAAATTCTTAGCAGCACACAAAAAAACAGAAAACTGACTAATGAGTCATCTGGCCAATAAAATGTCTACATTATGAATCCTTTGGTGTATTTCCCAACTCAGATAGACCAGGCAAACACTCTCTGCCACAAGATGAATAAACCCAGTCCTCCTAATGTAAAAAACACAGTAGAAGAGACCCATAAGTGCAGTGCTACCACAAACCACTTAAAAAATTATCTGGAAATCCCTTGCCGAATACAATTTCAAGACAGTCTTACATCAGTAACAGTGCAAGGAAGAACATTTTTTTTTCCAAAAAAAAAAAAAAATCAGGAAATGCACACATAAAAGTAGGAAACAGTGGTGATCACTCAAAATAACTTGTGATTTAGCAATCAAAGAAACTTAACTATGCCTGGATAGCACTGGATGCAAGTAAAACACTACTTGAATGCAGGCTAGGACTCCAACCTTTTCTGAGCTTCTAGAAACTGAGCAAGAGACAATATGTAGTAAAGGAAGTTTACACAAGAGCAATACTGGTTTGCTGGGTGGGCATTCAGTATCATGGATCTATGGAAACAATTGGTGGGAAGAGCACGTAAATAGCTTATACAACAGTCTATAATAATGAAAGAGGAGAGGAAGGAACTTTGGAAATCAGATAATCATAAGGGGTGGAGGCAACAGACACAGTCTTATTATAAAAACAACACCCGTAATAGGGGTGGGAGGGTTAGAGGAAAACAACCAGGCTTGCTAGAGAGGCATACAATCAAATACAGGCAATATTGGAGCTTTTTCAGAAACGTTAGCTTAATGTGTTAGTAGGGGATGGGGCAGACACAGAATGCAACTTTAGGCATGATATGCTGTGTGAATCTTAATGATAAGCAGAAAATAAAAGCACTGAAGCACACAGTGGAGCAGAGACAATTCTCTCACTATTGACCTTCTACTACAGTTTAAGGTACCAGATTATGCAGACATTTACCAGTAACACTGTATCTGATATTGTTAATCTTTGTTCATTCCTTACACATTGGTATCTGTTCCGAGCTCGGAACCGAGCTGGCCATTTTCCAAGCTTGCGTCAGCTTCAAACTCTCAAGCTAAATTCTTACCCACAATCCCCCTATCCCTGTTACCTCAGATTCCATTTGCCGCGTTGCCATCCGGTCGTGTCAAGCTACTTCTCTTGAGCTAAGTACAGTCAATTGTTGTTTAATTGCTTTACAAATTATTTTACTGTCAGAAAAGTTCATATTTTATTGTCTCTTACCCTATCACATCTAGCGTTCATAATTTCCTCAGGTTTTTCTGTTTTTTTTTTCCTTACTACTTTTACTGCGAGGTATTCTCTTTACCATAATTGGCAATCTTTTTCCCTTTTCTCTCTCATACCTTTGGGTATTCTTTTGTACCATTGTTGGTACTTTTCTATTAATTAATTTGCTATCATGGCAGATAAAAAAGGTAGTCCAGGGTTTAAGCAGTGTTCTGATTGTGGACACAAATTGCCTACTTCTGAGGCACACTCTTTGTGAGTTTATTGTTTGGGAGCTTCCCATTTATCTGTTGAACCACCCTGCACTATTTGTGAGAACTTTTCTAATAGAACTTTGTTGGAAAGGAATAACAAGCTGATATTGAAGGGACTTCTAAAATCTCCCTTTTCAGAGGCTATTTCTGGGTCGGAGGTCTCAACCCCTCCTAGAGCCCATAAGAAAATGGATGTTTCTACTAAGGCTAAATCTTTCCCTTCATCCCCGGCTGGGGACTCTCACCAACCAAAACCTAAAAAGGCAAAATTTTTGGCTCCAGAGCTCTCTCAGTCAGCCCCAGTGCTTTTGGTGCCTAGACCTTCGGCACTGAGGCCTTCTGCTGCATTAGTGATTTTGGCTCCATCTTCTTCTGCAGCTTTCTATATATCGTCACAGAGGGGCTCCTTGGTTCAGACCATTACCACTGTATCGGCACCGACCATTCAGTCGGCGCAGACCTTGACTGCATCGGCTCCGAAATCTTCCTCGGAACCGAGGCCTTTATTGTTGACTCCAGTTTTGTCAGTTCCAGCTTCGGCACCGACAACCACTTCTGCACCGATCCCTGTATCGGTGCAGACAATTACCTCGGCACTGATGACTTCTTCGGTGCAGACAACCATAGTCCAGTCTTTCTCTGCATCGTTGTCCTCGGTGCGGTTAGATGAGATGGGCGCCGAGTCTGCCTCTTCTGTGGACAGGCCTGTTTTTCCCTCAGTCTCCATGAGGTCCACTGGAAGCTTTTCCGAACATGATGTGTTCCGTCTTGTGGACCAGGTACTCTTGGCCAGAGGTATCCCACCCCTCAGGAACTATCCTTCCTTGGGAGGTGATCACCCATCTCCAAAGACCCCTTCTTATTCTCCTCCTTCATTGCCTTTGAAGACCATGGATATAGCACAGTCTTCCCCTTCTGTGGCTCCCTTTATGGATCTCACTAAGGAAGTGCAGTTGCATTCTTGGCAGGAAAGTTTTGCTACGACCCAGGATGTCAGCTGTGACACGCATAGCTTGCTGCTCCACAGCCATCCAGGGACTCTGTGTCGGCAGGCTGAGCCACTTAGGGGAGGGGTAACCCCTGCCCTAGACATACACTCCTCTTCAGGTGGACCAGCCTTCCAACTGATGGAGAAGGTTTTCGCTGCTGCTGGCAATACCGGACTGTCTATACCTCCGCCCTCCTCTGGTACACTGGTCCCACAAGTCGCATCTAGCGGACTCCGGGTGCAAGGGCCGCAGGAAATATTCCCTCAGGAATCCCCTTTTCTGCTGTTTTCTTCAGCTTCTCCCACTGAGGAGGTCCACCGGAAAAGTTCATGTAAGAGGAAGCACATGGACTCCACAGAGGAGTCTCTCACCAAAGACACAGATTTCGATGAGGGGGAAGGATCCCCTCGGTCACCCTCTGAGGTATCCTTTGGCAATATTCGCGAAATCCTGAAACAGAGAGGTGACTGGCAGTCCTCTAATCCGACCTCTGAGGAATCTGTGTTCCTGCAGGCCTTTCGCGCCCAGTCCCCTACCTCCTGGGTTACTCCACCTGCCAATGAACTTGTCCGGCTCATCGTGCAGCATGCTTGGAAGGCTTCTGATACCATCTAAACTATTCCCCAGAGGCCAGATAAGATCGTGTCCCCTCCTGCTTCAGATCCCCATTGGTCCAAAGGTCTTCCTGTGGATGCTTTGGTGGTGGCGGCCGCAACAAAAAAGGATCTGGCGGAAGAAGAAAGCCAGACTGTCCAAGCACCTAACAAAGAGTCCTGGGCCCTGGACAGGATAGGGAAGCGCACCTTTGCTTCAGCGACCTTTGCTATCAGGTCCCTGAATTATATGGCACATTTCACCAGGCTTCAAAGGGATCTGGTTTCTGAGCTCTCTGAAACCTTGGCTGGTGCCATGTCTGATGAGGTCCATGACAAAGTGGCCTCTCAGCTGGCAACCATTGAATCTATATCAAACTCCTCTATGCAACTGATATCTCACGCATCAGAAGTAGCAGCTAGAGCAGCGGGTTCAGCTGCGGTCTTGAGACGACACGCCTGGATGCGCTTGTGCAACTTTGCGGAACCCTTTAAGTCTTCCTTTCTTAATGCCTACATTGAGTCCTTTTTGTTGTTTGGGCCCAAAGTTAAAAGTACACTGGCCAGATGTGAACAGGATGGTAAGACCCTTTCTGCCGTAGGTGTCAGTTATTGTTCCCCTCAACGTGCTTTCTCTTGAAAGATATGGTTCAAGAAATCTCAGGGTCCTTTCTGTGACACACAAGCTGAGTTCTCCCCCAGAGGCAGAGGGGGAAACTCACAGGGAAGACGCTTCTTTCGGGGCAGAGGGGGACCGCATAACCAGGGTTCCAGGGATTCTTTCCCTGGTCAATCCTACCAGTGCTCCTGAAGAGCGGCCCAACTCCTTTCCTCTGGAGGTGGTTGGGCGATGTTTCTCCTTGTACCCTTCTGCCTGGCTAACCATCACCACTGATTCTTGGGTACAAAGGATCATAACCAGAGCTTATCATATCCCCTTCGATCTTTGTCCCGTCCCTTTTAAAAAATCTTCACGACGTTCCACCCAGTCAAAGGGAAGAAGCAGCACTAGAGATAGAAAAGCTGCTAAGAAAAAGAGTCATCCAAAGAGTCCCTCCAGACCAGATAGGGTCCGGATTCTACTCAAGACTATTTTTGGTGCCAGAGAAAACCGGGGACTGGAGACCAATTTTGGATCTCAATGTACTGAACAAGTTTGTGAGAGTACAAAAATTCCGGATGGTCACAATACAGTCTATCCTCCCGCTTTTGGAAAAAGATGATTGGATGTGTTCTATAGATCTTCAAGATGCGTACTACCACATAAAGTTGGACAGGCCATCAAGAAGATTTCTGCGCTTCTGTGCAGGAGCCAGTTACTACCAGTTCAGAGTACTGCCCTTCGGACTCTCTACAGCCCCCAGAGTGTTCACAAAGTGCATGGCAGTTGTCACAGCTCACTTGCGACTTCAAGGATTCCAGGTGTTTCCATACCTAGACGACTGGCTCATTTCCGCCCCCACCAGACATCTACTGGAAAATGCCCTGGCATACTCTCTCCTCACTGCTCAAAGGCTAGGCATAACCATAAACTGGCAGAAATCCAATCTCACCCCATCTCAGTCGATAGAATTCATAGGGTTATCTTGGGCACAAAAAAACTGCAGAGCTGCTATTCCAGAGCACAGAATTCTAAGGATAAAGCAACAACTAATTCCAATCCTTTCAAAGGAAAAATCCACGGCTCACTCGGTTCTACAGCTGTTGGGTTCCACAGCAGCCTCCATCACCATTGTTCCCCTGGCCAGGTTTCACATGAGGCTTCTACAATGGCTACTGCTCACCCAATGGTATAGTTTTCAGCATCCTCTTTCAGCCATGATTCGAGTAACCCGCAGGTGCAAACAGGATTTAAAGTGGTGGATGACACACAATCTCTCACAATGGTCTCGCCCCTTCTGCTCCCAGCAACCCAAGACCACAGTGACTGCGGACGCCTCCCTGATGGGGTGGGGGGGTGCTATGTCAGGGACAGACAGTCCAAGGCACTTGGTCCCAACTGGAGGCCCATCTGCATATAAATGTTCTAGAGCTGAGGGCGGTGCTTCTGGAGTTGCAAGCATTCCATCCCCTGCTGCCATCTGGGACAATTGCGATTCAATCAGACAACATGGCCGTAGTCTGGTACATCAACAAGCAAGGTGGAACCAAATCTTACCCCCTTTGTCATGAGGCCATGAGGATATGGCAATGGGCGATGGCTACCAACCATTTTCTTCTAGCAATGCACATTCCCGGGAGTTCCAACGTGATAGCAGACAGACTCAGCAGGTGCATTCTTCAACCTCATGAGTGGTCCCTGAATCCCTTGATAGCGGTGGAGATCTTCCACTGCAGGGGCCATCCTTGCTGCGACCTCTTTGCATCCCTAACCAACTACAAATGCAGCAACTACTTCACCCTGATTCCCCCTCTGGGACAGTCACCCAGGAATGCTCTAGTCCACGATTGGCCCTCTGGTCTTCTTTACGCATTTCCACCCTTTCCCCTCATTCCCCAGTTTCTGAAGAAAGCCCGGCGGTTGAAGAGCAAGGTGATCCTCATAGCACCATATTGGCCTCGACAGATTTCATTCCCCTTCCTTTGGCCTCACCTACTAGATCCACCATGGATTCTCCATCCAACCCTGGAGTTGATCTCACACCCACAGAACCTGATTCATCCCAACCTGAACAGCCTGAAGCTAACGGCTTGGCTACTCCAATTCCCTTGATTGCCAGGCAGAACAATCTTTCTTTACCAGTACATGATATTCTCATTGCTTCTCATAAGTCTTCCACTAGAATTACTTATCTGAGCAAGTGGAAAAGATTTACCTGTTGGCTGAAAGATAAACAAGAAGACCCCTTTTCAGCACCAATGTCGATAATACTAGACTATCTGGCCGAGCTCTTTCAATCGAGTCTGTCGGCCTCCACCATTAGAGTTCATTTGGCTGCAATTTCTAATTTTCATGAGGGTGTCCAAGATTCCTCTCTTATGTCCCGTAAATTGTGCAAGACCTTCATAAAAGGTGTGAATCATCTGAAGCCACCTTTTAGAGAACCATGTCCCGTAAATTGTGCAAGACCTTCATAAAAGGTGTGAATCATCTGAAGCCACCTTTTAGAGAACCTATTCAACCATGGGATTTATCATTAGTTCTACAAGCTCTGACAAAAGCACCTTTCGAACCAGCCTGTCTTGCGACCTCAAGTATTTGTCATGGAAAACCTTGTTTTTGGTCGCTATTACTTCTGCCAGACGTATTTCTGAACTTCAAGCTTTATGTATCCAGAGTCCATACTTGATTTTTCATAGAGATAGAGTATCTCTGAGAACTAATCAGTCATTTCTGCCTAAAGTGATCTCAGAAATGTCCATTAATCAAGCCATTCAATTGCCAGTTTTCTTTCCCAATCATTCAAACAGAGGAGAGTATTGCCTACATACCCTAGATATACACAGGCAAATCCGTTTTTACCTAAACAGGACTAAACCCTTTTGTAAATCTGACCAGTTATTTTTAGCCTTTTCTGGACCTAGATTAGGATCTGCTGTTGCTAAGTTTACATTAGCTAGATGGTTGAAGGACTGTGTGACCTTTATTTACACACAATGTGATATCTCGTTGCCTACTACCATAAAAGCTCATTCAACAAGGTCGGTGGCAACTTCTGCTGCCTTCCATGCCAGAGCTTCTTTACATGACATCTGTGCAGCTGCAACTTGGGCTACGCTGCATACCTTCATCAATCATTACAAATTGGATTTGGCCTCCGGGGGAAGAGCATCTTTCAGTTCTATGGTGCTCAGAAATGTCCTTCCATGAGAGCCTCCCAGGAATAGAGGTAGCTGGGGACTCTGTCCCATGCGTAAGGAATGAACGAGGATTAACAATATCAGATAAAGAAGTTTTGTCTTACCATAACGTTCCATCTGTATTGTTGATCCTCGTTCAGTCATTATGACCCTCCCTCCTTCTCCCTCCTGTGGTTTCTAGTGGATCTTACCATCCGGTTCTCTTAGGTTATTTGACCAGAGGTAGCCTCTACCTTCTTTAACTTGCAAACTAAATCTGAGGTAACAGGGAGAGGGGGATTGTGGGTAAGAGTTTAGCTCAAGAGTTTGAAGCTGATGCGAGCTTGGAAAATGGCCGGCTCGGTTCCGAGCTCGGAACCAATACCCATACATAAGGACTGAATGAGGATCAACAATACAGATGGAATGTTATGGTAAGACATAACTTCTTTTTATGAAAACAAATGCAATAATAAATGACTAAGGCCCCAAATCTCAAAGGATTACACAGTTCTGCCACCACTGTGAATTAAACTATAAGACTATGGGCCAGCAGGGTTTAAAATACAGATGGATAGCTTGTACAAGTAATTCTAGTTGTGGAAAACAACACAGAAAAACAATCTTCCCACAATAGTTAATAAACAAGACTAAGGTTCCAGAACAAAGTTAAAAATGCAAACAGATGAAACAGCAGAAAGGTACAAAGTATTAGTACCACACAGTTCACTAAGTGCAACTGAAATATTTAAGCAGAATTTAAATAATTAAAATAGTTTAATTCTATTCTTTTTTCCTTTTTTTAAAGCTAGTTACTCACAGTTCCACACCTCTCCAAGTCTTGGATAAAAGACACTGGGTGGAGTATCTCTGTTCTGGAAGTAGGAGCTAGCTAGAGAGCTATCCAGTCACATGAAGGCAATATTGGAGCTTTCAGAAACTTTAGCTTAATGTGTTAGTGGGTAATTGGGGAGACACAGAATGCAATTTTAAGCAGGTAAAAGATAAGCAGAATATAGAAGCACTGAGGCACAGACTGGAGCAGATACAATTCTCTCACCATACCAATTCTCTCTCCATACCAAATTGACAAACACCCAGTTTTATCAATAGCCATCTGTCAGGATATTCATCTCATTACACATAGATTGAAGAAAATTCCCTATTAATAACATTGTTTTCCCCTGATCTGAACTGGATGATTGCAGTGACAAGTCATAATTTGTGCTGATAAAGGGTGAGAAAATGCTATCAGGCTCAAGCCAAGATTCTGGTATGGCAAGACATTCAGAGATGCATTAGTAGTCCATGCATCAAATCCACCCATTCTGTTATTAAAAATAGCATGATTAAGATGCTCAATTTTCCAGACTGAAAGATGAATAGAAGGGCTTTTGGCAGCTGGATAGCTAGGTGGAGTGGAAGGGTTTGACTGTATGGAAGGCGGTAGAACTGTAAGGTTTGTTCATCATGTCACTGTAGAAAAATGGGAATTGTAAAGGATTTTTCTGAGTATCCCTCACAAGACTGAGCTTTGTGTCTTTGTTTTTTGAAAGAAGGATAAATAGTGTGTTCCAATCTTAGGTAAAGAGTTAAGATAGACTGAATGAAAGAGGAGAGAGAAGATAGTTGAAGCTTCATAGAAGTGGGGGAAGCACTCATAAAATATATCAAAAGTGAGGAGAATGGATAGAAATTTTAATGGAGAAATGAGGAGGGGTTCAAATAAAGAGGCAAAGAGAAAAATAAAGACCAGCTTTAGTAAAAATATGAGGAATCAGGGAACGGTAAGCAGCTTAACAGTAAAAAGAAACAGGAAAAACCTGATCTAGGTATAAGGGATAGTCAGTAAGAGAACTGGTAAGTAAAAATATGTACTGTTGAGTCAATAACGACATCTGAGTATACTTAAGCCAAGTAAGAAGACAGCTCAGAATGAAACTATTAAAATAAGAGTGGTATTGATAGTCTTTACATTTAAGCGCAGTGGGTGTTTGTGCAGGTCACGCACAAGCACAGCTCATGTGCAGTTCAGAGACATTAGCTGTGTCAAAGCGAATCAGAACATGACTGAGAAAGACTTATACAGATAAGGGAATAATGAGATGCAAATGAGGAATGTGTGAATCTTCTTGCCTTTTGTGGTTCATTGCTGTTTTTTAATGCATATCTTTGACATGCACAGATGAGTTATAAAAAGCAAATCCATGCCTTTCCTATCCACTTTGCAGTTCACAAAGATGGTCTGTTTTGCTGAAGGCCTGGCTGTTTCCCACTCTAAGTTGCTTCCTTTTGTCCCACCAAAAACTGGTGTGCAAAGAATCACTTGCCAGCCTAGGAGAAGGTATAAGCAAGAATAACTCACCTTAACCTTGGTAGTGGACAAGTTTAGAATAGACAGGGATATATTAAGGGCTTTGGTAAGTTTGTATTGCCCCAAACAGGAACTGGGGGAATGAGTCTTCCTATACCTGTAGATATCACAGTATGTGTAGCCCTCACTATACTTGTCACAGTGACCCTTCAGAAACAAACTAGCAGCACATTGGGTATCTCACAGGCTTATGCCTTGAAGGCATTGTAGCAGTGTGTATGACTATATCTATTTCCCAGTGTCATCACAGGACCAAGCCAGCACCATGCATGGTTTGTAAGGAATGACATGATTTCCTGAGGTGCTTGGTGTGATAGATTGTACTCACTGGGTTATAAGGGTATCATCTGGACCAGGAAGCCAGTACTGTCAACACCAAAATGGTGATTATGCCGCTTTTTGTTTATCATGCACTGCCTTCAATGTAGGAAAGACTGAGAATTCACTTAAAAAAAGAATCTATCAACACATTTATGCCATGAGGAAGAAAGACAATACCAATGCCCTTTATAGGCACTCAATTGTACTAATTTCAAAAAAATTGTATTCTGCATTCTTGAGAAAGTGGCAGTGAATGATAGAAGAGGAAACTGGTCATCATTTCTAGAATACAGGGAGACACATTGGTAGGTTTTATTAAATGATACCCAACCTCCTGGAATAAATGAGAAAATATCCATAAGTCATTTATTAACTTTGAAATCAAATAGGATTTAAAAGTCCTTTTGAAATTTTAATATGTTTATGTATTGGACATTATTTGAAGTTCACGGGTTTCAACTAGTTTTTCATTTTAGGTACATACTTTTACAGTATACATTGTTTAATGGCTACTGTACTAGCTTTTATGGTCATGTTTTTAAATGTTTTTACTGTTTACACAAACCATGATGTTTATCATTAATTAACTGCCACCTACTAATTTAATGTGGACAACAGAATAATGGAAGTTTTTAAGAACGTCGGTGCTTTAAGTGGATCAGTATTTTAATTAATAAAGTGTTTGGATAGGTCGTTTATTGTTTTATAAGGAGAAATTAAGTGTTTAATGTCATCTGATGAAGTTCTGATTACTGATTAAATGAATGAAAGCACTTATCAGAGAACCTGTTTTGTGTGTTTTTTTTTTCATGGATTTTTTTATGTTTATTTTCTGTGTCTGACTTTCATTATCAGGTCTCTGTCTTACCCTTTGGACTTTCTACTTTACCATGGTTATTCACAAAGTGTCTAGCTCCAGTAATTGCTTATAGCAGACTTCAAGGCATTGACATATTTCCATATCTGAGTGATTTTCTTATCTTTTTCTAGATGTCAGGAGTCTTTAGCAACTATTCAAAATTTCCTACTCAATCTAGGTTTTCAGATTTACTTACAAAAATATCTCCTTCATTCTCATAGTATTGTATTCCTGGATTGTCTGTTAGATTTTGCCCTAGGAATAGCCTTTTATCCTCCAGACAAAGTAGAGATGCTTCAACAGTTCTTCCTGAGTTTCTCTATCTAAAGCCAGGCATCTGCAAGGGAATTTCTCAGGATTTGGGAGTACAAGACAGTGATGATTCACGTACTTCTCTTGGCCAAACTGCACATGAAAATAGTCCAGTGGTTCCTCAGGTCAGTCTAGACTCTGCATCTTCACGCACCCTTTATTTTTCAGATTCCTGTTTTGGAATTTGCAAAAAGGGAGAATCTCTGGTGGGTAGACCAGATATCTTGCAATCCAGGTCTCCTATTCTCCCCTCTTTTCCAATCTGTCACTACAGATGCATCAGATCTGGTGTAGGGAGCAGTTTCCTAATGGGCAAAAGTGAAAGGTCTGTGGAACTATCATGACAGACAAAAAGGATATAAATGTTAAAGCGATGATGGCAGTGATCATTGCTTTGAAAGCTTTAAATCATCTCTGGTCCCAAGGACCTCTGCAAGTGTACCCAGACAGCACCACAGTAATATAGTGCAAAAACAAACAAAGAATGCCAGATGGTAACCTTTTTTTTTTGCAGAGCTGCTATGACAGCCTGGGAGATAGCAGGGCAGCTCAATTTGACTCTAAAGGCTTTATGCATTCTAAGCTTTGTAGAAGACAGTCTAAGCAGGAACAGGACAGTCTCTCACGAATGGAAACTCCACCATGGGGTCTTCCACATATCGATCAAACTGTCAGGAACTCCTCAAGCAGATTTGTTTGCCTCTTCTTAGAACAGACAACTGAAGAAATTCTGCTCCAGGACTCCTTACATACAGGCCTCAAAGACAGATGCCTTCTCACTCCAGTGAAGTAGAATATTCCTGTATACTTTTCTACCATTTTCACTGATCAAGGGTGTAGCTAGGCATACTCTTTGTATTCTAGTGAATACATTTTTTGATCATCACATCAATATGGCTTTTTTTCAAGTCATATTATGTCCACAACTGTGTCAGACTATTAATCTCCCTGTCTTCTTCTCTGAACCCAAGCACAAGAGAACAAAAAAGATTCTTCACACTTTCAATGTCTACAAGCAGCTCAAATACTACCGAGGCAAATTTTAAGCCTCCAGGAAAGCCAGTTCTTGTTTCCTATGAAGTAAGAAGAAAGTACAAGCAATGTCAAAGCAGACAACTTTCAGATGATTGTGCCATCTTTTACTTTTTGTTATACTCACCATAATAATTTACTTCCAGGCAGAGTTAGGAGAAATTCCTCAAGGGCTTTAGCTTCTTTAGTGGCTTTCTGGAAAGGAGTGGCCTCTAGAAGTATTCTAGAGAGTGCAATTTGGTCTCCTGTACATACTTTTACAGAACATTACAAACTGAATTCCTTTTACACGTCCAGAACATGCTTTGCTAGGACTATTGTAGTGGTTTCTGGAGTCTTAACTTATTTTTCCTTTTTCCATGCTTATTTTCTAAGTTATGGTAATCAACACAAATAGCTTAGGCTACTGCAACAGTACTCTAAATGTTGAACATAGTACATTTGTGTAGGTAAACTTAACATAAGAGTAGATGTTCTGACAGATGGCTATTGCAGTAGCTGACCCTCCCTCCAGCCCCCATATTTTTACTGTTTTCCTATTGCCAGAATGTGGATGTATATATAGCTGACCATTGTGTTTCCCAGCATTGTCCATTCAGGGCTCTTGCCTCCCTTTTCTAGGCAAAAACGCTTTGACTAATTTGGTGCTCTGTCTTTATATTGGGCCTCTCTTTCAGCTCCTGACAGGTAGACCATGTGAAAGGCACCATTAAGCTTTGAAAGATGGCCAGTCATTGAGGCTGGACCCCAAACAGTTTAGGATTCTGTAACAGTGTCTCCATAATGGTAGTCTACTTACACAGCTGTACTCTTCTCACTGGGACAACTGAAGTTAATACCTTATACTGCTGCATTTGTGCAGTTCTTATGTTAAATGACAGTGGTGGGATATCATTCAGGGCAGATGATGAGCTTCTAAGAATGAATGCCCAAGTACGACTGATGGTGAACAGAGGTCCAGATGGTATGAATTTTGCTAAAAGGGATTCATCTTCAAAGATATGATGTTCTGTAGTCCTATCTCACCTTAATTCTTGCATATGGGTTCGGAGCCGATGCTCGGCTCCGACTCGGCCTATTACAAAGCTCAAAGTTTCTTAGTTGGCTCGTGGCTAGGTAGGTATCCCATACGGGTCTATATTAGAACATCGACTTTTTAAAATGTCGAATGTTCTAATATCGACCCCTATTCAGCGAACGCTGACAATATCGAACATGCAGAACAGCAAATTTTTTCCCAGGGAAAAAATTTGCTGTTCCGACACACAACACAAGCGCACCAAACAAACAGCAATCCACACACATACACCTAAAATTCTACATCTAACCCTACACTAAACTGTACATACACCACTAGCTATCCACTTACCTTAACCTAAACCCTAACCCTAAGGTCTGTCACTATCGCACACTCACCTCAACCCGCGCACTAATCCGAACTTGCCTACCCCACCCTAACCCTCACGTTCACACAATCGCACTCTTTCCTGACCTGTGCCCTAACCCTAACTCACCTACCCCACCACCTAACCCTCACGTCCACACAATCGCACACTTACCTGACCCACGCCCTAACCCTAATTCACCTACCCTGCCCTAACTCACACGTCCACACAATCTCACATTTACCTGACCCGCGCCCTAACCCTAACTCACCTACCCCGCCCCCTAACCCTCACGTCCCCATAATCGCACACTTATCTGATCCCGACCCCAAACTTTCCACCACAGTGCTGAAAATAGCAAAGCCACAGGAACGGCCAACCGAATTCCTTCCCTAAGAAGAAATTTGGTGTTATGCAGCTTCGCTATTTGCCTAACTCTCACGTCCACACAATCGCACACTTACCTGACCCACGCCCTAACCCTAACTCACCTACCCTGCCCTAACTCTCACGTCCACACAATCGCACACTTACCTGACCCGCGCCCTAACTCTAACTCACCTACCCCACCCCCTAACCCTCACATCCACACAATCGCACACTTACCTGATCCCGACCCCTAACTTTCCACCACGGTGCTGAAAATAGCAAAGCCACAGGAACGGCCAACCGAATTCCTTCCCTAGGAAGAAATTCGGTGTTCTGCAGCTTTGCTATTTGTGGCGTTCGCTGAATAGGGGTTGATATTAGAACATTCGAAGTTGTGAAACTTCGATGTTCTAATATAGACCCATCCCATACTGCACTAGTACAATCCCCAGATCTTGTTTGCCGTGTCTGCAAGTTCAGAAGTGCTTCTTGCTTGGCTGTGGCTAAGTTTAAACTTTTTTGTCTTTATTATCACTTTACTGTTTCTATAGCTAGTTATCTTATTACTAGATAGTGTTTAATTGTGTTAGAAGTGTTAAGAATAGTTTTAGAAGTGTTTTTGCTAGTTAAATTAGTTAGTTTGTTGAGAACTGGTTGGCCGTTGGCCCTTGTTGTTCTCCGTTTGGTATCCTGTGTGCTAGTTTCTTATTAACAGTGATATTTCATAGGTCCGCTTTTATTTAGGACCTTGTTTTCTTGCATTTTTATATACATATATATTGTTAGAAAATTTAAGCTTGTGTGCAGTGTTGTTTGCTCGTTACTTTGACTGCTACTAGTTTCTGGCTTTTTTCTATGTCTTAGCCTATCTAGCAAGGTCCGTTTATGTTAGAGGACCTAGTCCTCTGCGATTTTCAATTTTCCTCAGGGCTAGGCCCATTTAAGTTAGAGGACCTAGTCCTCTTTACTCTGTGTGTGTGTGTGTGTGTGTGTGTGTGTGTGTGTGTGTGTGTGTGTGTGTGTGTGTGTGTGTGTGTGTGTGTGCATGCGCGCGCGCTTGTTAGGGCTAGGCCCGTTTAAGTTAGAGGACCTAGTCCTCGTTGTGCTTGTTGTGTATCTGCTTTATTACATAGCTCTTTAACATGTCTAAAGAGTCTAAAGACCACAAACCTTTGGGTTTCAAAAAATGTATAAAGTGCTCCCAGAAAATGTCAATTACGGATGACCATAGTAATTGTGTATATTGTCTCGGAGCAGGAAACTTGTTTATTTTGCCATTCCTTTAGCTCCAGAGTTCTCCAGGTGGGGAAGAACAAGTTACTTTTGAAAGGTCTCCTCAAGCCTTCCTTCGAGGAAGGCTTAGCGAGTTGTTCTTCTTCATCCAAATCACATTCTTCCAAAAAAAGAGAAAGTTAAGTCTGCCAAGAGGCATTCTCTAGCACCGACTAGTGTATCGGAACCTCCTCAAAAACTATCAAAATTGGATAAGACTTCTACCTCCTTGGCTCCACTGTCTTTGGAACTGATTGAGGTTGTTGATGTTGGCACTTCAGTGTCGGCCCCAAACCTTTCAGAGCCGACTACTGAAAAATTACATTGGAGCTGGTCCAGAGATCATTTGCTGGTCTCCCCAACCTTAAGATCTCCAATTTTACAGAGATCCAGATCACCTACCTTGTCATCCAGATCCTCCAGGAGCCTGTCAGAGGAAGATATGGAGAGAGTAGTGCTTAGACTCCTGAAGTCGTCTGCTTTGCCTAAATTGTTGTTGGCTCTGACCCAGTGGGTTCCGGAGCCACCTGAGTCCATCCTCCCTGTTGTGGTTCCTCCTCTGAGCTGAGTCGGGCCTTCAGAGCCAGAGTTTTCAGTACCACTTGTGGTGGGAGCCTTGATTCCAGCTCCATTCATGTCTGTCTTGGAGCCGAGTTCCGCTCCGACATCTTCGGTGTCGACCGTGGTGTCTATTAGCCGAAGCTCACTGGTCGGCCCCGACAGGGACACTTGGACCCGAACCTCTTCGGTTTTGAGTCTCCCTCTTGGTCATCGGCTAGGGTCAGCTTGGACCCTACATCCCTCTCAGAGCTGGTCACTCTGGAGCCGCTGACTACCTCCATTTCCTCGGAACTGTGGTTGTCTTTGGAGCCAGAGAGATCTGCTTTCGAGATGATGAGGAGTGTGCTGTCTTGCTCATCAGCTCCATGCAAGGTTACCGATGCTCTTCCCCCTCAGCACCTACTGTCTCTCTCTCAACAGCACAGACCCACAGCATCAGGAGCCCCCATTGGGTGGCCCCCAGTCTTCTGAGACCTCCCCAGAGTACCCTTCTGAGGAGCCCCCTCAGAAGAGGACATGCAAGAGGAAGCATGTAGACTCCCCGGATGAGTTCATCACTTCAGACACTGACCTTGAGGAGTCAGAACGGTCCCCCAGCTCGTCCTCTGATGATGTTTCCTTTGTAGACATCTTAGAGATCCTTAAGCAGAGAGGTGGCTGGCCCACTGCCACCCCTTCTGATGAGGAGTCAGTGTACCTGAAGGCTTTTAGGTCTCAACCTTCAGCCTCTTGGGTGTCTCCACCTTTCGATGAAATTTTAGACCTGGTTAGTCAGAAGGTGTTGGAGACTCCTGATGCTGTGTAGCCAGTTCCCAGAAGATCCAATAAATTTCTGTCTGCCCCTAAAGAGAAAGAATTTTTGTCCAAGAGTGTGCCTGTAGATGCCATGGTGGTGGCGACAGCCACTAAGAAGGAGCTAGCGGAGACTTCTTCATCTATCCATCCTCCGAATAATGAGTCTTGAATGATGGATACATACGGGAAGCATATCTTTTCTTCAGCAGCTTTTACAGTCAGATCACTGAACTATTTCACACATTTTACTAGGCTTCAAAGAGACCTCCTCAAGGAGTTAGGAAATACTCTTCAAGGTACATCTACTGAATGAGTCCCTGAGAAGGTGTCTACTCATTTGTCCACCTTGAATTCTATCGTGAACTCCTCCATGAGGCTGATCTCTTATGCAGCCGATGGAGCAAGCGGGGCAGCGGGTTCAGGAGTTTCCCTTAGGAGACACTCCTGGATGCGGTTATGTAATTTTGTGGAGCCTTTTAAGTCTACCTTTAACAACGCCCCCTTTGATGGTTCTTCATTGTTTGGACCTAAGGTAAAAGATACACTCACCAGGTGCGAACAAGAAGGGAAAACTCTCTTTACCATGGGAGTATGTTTTACTGTCCCCTCTAGACCATATCCTAAGGGTCAGAGAGGTGGTAAGATGTGGTTCAAGAAATCCCAGAAATGTTTCCCGGATGCACAGGGTGACTCCTCCTTCAGAGGCAGAGGAGGAGGAGTTAATGGTAGACATTGCCCTAGAGGCGGGGGGGGGGGTCTGCAAAACCAGGAAGGCTGCGATTCTTTTTGAGGCCGCCCCTATCAGCGCTCCTGATGTGGAGCCCGGCTGTGCTTCTCTGGAGCCAGTCGGGGGTCACCTATCTTTGTATCCAGAAGCGTGGCTAAACATCACCCAAGACAAATGGGTACAAAGAATAATCAACAGAGGTTACTGCATACCCTTTTCTCTTCCACTCCACACTCTCAAAAAGATCCCGGATGTTCCACCCAATCACAGGGATCAAGCAACTGTAGAAGACCAAAAGTTGCTTGCAAAGAGAGTCATCCAATCCATTCCCGCAGACCAGATAGGATTCGGAACTTACTCCAGATTCTTTTTAGTGCCTAAATGTACAGGGGTCTGGAGGCCCATCTTGGACTTCAGCAAACTAAACGAATCCATAAAGAAGGCCAGGTTCTGGATGGTGACACTGCAATCTATACTCCATCTGTTAGGGAAAGACAATTGGATGTGCTCTATAGACCTCCGAGATGCGTACTACCATATAAAAATGGACAGAGCATCGAGGAGTCACTTACGCTTCTGGCTTGGAGACAGTCTCTACCAATTTCGTGCTCTTCCCTTTGGTCTCACCACAGCCCCCAGGGTGTTCACCAAATTTATGGCAGTAGTGACAGCTCACCTGAGACGTCTAGGATTCCAAGTGTTTCCGTACCTGGATGAATGGCTCCTGACCGCCACCACCAGATATCTACTACTACAAACCAGAGATTCCACTATCCAGCTGGGGATTACAATAAATTGAGAAAAGTCTGCCTTATCACCCTCTCAATTTGTGACTTTTATAGGCGCAGAAATAGACACAGTCGCCATGTTAGTTTGTCTACCTGCAGAAAGAGTTCAGAACCTCAGACAACAAATTCTCTGTCTACTTCCTCTACAGAAAGTCAAGGCAAAGACAATGCTGAAGCGCTTAGGGACCATGGCCTCCACCATAACGTTAGTCCCTCTAGCCAGATTACATATGCGAATTCTCCAATGGCTTCTGTCTTCCCAGTGGTCCTTCTAACAACTGCCTCTATCTCACCACATCATCATAACAGAGTCTTGCAAAAAGGACCTTTGTTGGTGGATTCAACCCGACCAACTAACAACAGGCACTCCATTCCTTCCTCGCCAACCCATTGCTACTGTGACCATGGATGCTTCACAGGTAGGGTGGGGGGTCATTATCTAGGCAGGACTGTCCAAGGCACATGGCAAGATCATGAGGCTCACCTGCATATCAACGTCCTAGAGATGAGAGCAATGATTCTAGCGTAGCAAGCACTTCATGACTTTCTACCTCTAGGGACGATAGCTATCCAATCAGACAACATGTCAGTGGTATGGTATCTCAACAAGCAAGGAGGAACCAGATCCTAGCCTGTTTGTCGAGATGCCCTTCATGTTTGGAAGTGGGCAATTTCTTCCTGGCACTTTCTCGTGGCAACACACATTCCAGGGACAACCAATGTGATAGCCGACAAGCTCAGCAGGGCAATTTTGATGCCTCATGAATGGTCTCTGAATCAGGAAGTAGCAGATCAGATCTTCCGCAAATGGGGACAGCCTTGCTGCGATCTCTTTGCCAGTCCGATCAACTCCAAATGCAGCATCTACTTCTCCCTTATCCTCCCTCCGGGGGAGCCACTGAGAGACGCACTTGTTCATGATTGGCCCCTGGGACTCCTTTATGCTTTCCCTCCCTTTCCTCTCATATCCAAAGTGATTTAGAAAGCAAAGTTATTGGGAAGCAAGATGATTCTCATAACTCCTTACTGGCCTCGCCAGATTTTGTTCCCCTTTCTCGGGCCTCATCTACTAGACGATCCATGGACTCTGGACCCAGTGCCAGACCTCTTGACACAAATGTAAGGCTCCCTTCACCCCTGCCTCCGCACCCTCAACTTGACAGCTTGACTGCTCCAATTCAAGCCCTAGTCAGGCTTCATGATTTTTCACCTGCTGTGACCCACATCCTCACGTCTTCGCATAAACCTTCCACTAGGAAGTTATACACTAGCAAATGGAGAAGGCTTTCTATCTGGGCTGAAGAAAGGAATGTAGATCCTTACACTGCATCCATCCCTATGGTTTTAGAATTTTTGTCTGAACTTTTCCATCAGGGATCTGCTGCTGCCACAATTAGGGTCCAATTGGCAGCGATATCTAATTTTCATTTGGGTCAACGTGAATCTAACCTGATCTCCCACAGATTGTGTAAAACCTTCTTTAAAGGTGCTACTTTGCTGATACCCCCCTTTCAGGAACCAGTATCTCCCTGGGATCTAAACTTTGTTCTGTCCAAACTAACTTCACCGCCCTTTAAACCCGCTCATTCATACCTATTGAAATTTCTGTCTTGGAAGACCTTGTTTCTAGTAGCCATCACATCAGCTAGACGAGTATCAGAGTTACAAGCACTGTCTATTAAGTATCCTTATTTGATTTTCCACAAAGACAGAGTTCCTCTTCATACAAATCCTTCCTTTATCCCTAAAGTTTGCTCTCACACTAATTTAAACCAAACCATAGAATTACCTGTGTTTTTCCCTAATCATTCTAATGAAGCAGAATACAAATTTCATCAGCTCTATGTTCACAGGCAGTTGCGGTTCTACCTTCACAGGACTAAGGAACTCAGAAAGTCAGACCAATTAGTTCTTATCCTTTTCTGATTCTAGACTAGGTCTGCCAGTCTCTAAAGTGACCCTATCTAATTGGATTTCCAGCTGTATTTCCTTTATTTACTCCTCCAATGGAAAAACTCTACCGTTCAAGATTAAGGCTCATTCTACACGATCCCTGTCTACAGCTGCTGCCTTCCAAGCCAGAGTTCCAATTGACAGTATTTGTGCAGCAGCAACTTGGGCTACCCCTCATACCTTTATTGCTCATTACAAATTGGACCTAACCTCAAGGGGTAGAGCCTCCTTTGGTTCCACGGTACACAGGAGTATTTTCCTGTGAGCCACCCAAGAATAAGGTGCTAGGGATGCTGTCCCATATGTAAGAATGAAGGCGAGATAGGACTACAGAACATGGTTATTTACTCACCATAACGTTCCATGTTTGTAGTCCATCTCACCCTTCATTCTTACGAACCCACCCACTTACCCCCATCCTGGAAGGATCTGGAGACAGGATTGTCTTACCTTGGTAGGGTGGAGACCTTTCATTATTGTTGTTCTTTCTGGATAACCTTACTTCTGTCTATCTGTAGTTTAGCAGTAAACAAGATCTGGGGATTGTACTAGTGCACTATGGGATACCAACCTAGCCACGAGCCAACTAAGAGACTTTGAGCTTTGTAATAGGCTGAGTCGGAGCCGAGGATCGGCTCCGAACCCATATGTAAGAATGAAGGGCGAGATGGACTATAAACATATAACGTTATGGTGAGTACATAACTTCTTTTTATAGTGATTACCCATCATTATTGTTGTACCTCATGCAAAGATAATTTTCTATGTAATTGCCAACTGTTTTTTATTTTTATTTTTATTTTTACTTGTGCAGCAGTTGCCTAAAAAAAAAAGAAAGAAAAGAAAATAACAACAAAAATATTTTTCTATGTTTGCTGAGGAATATGACATAAAAGGTCACCCAAAGCTTCTGCAGTGTTAGTACTCCTAGCACATCTTTATCATCATAAACACTTATCAGGAAAGGAAAATAAACTTGAGGCTTCCTATAAGAAAAAGTAGCTATTTACTATTTCTTGGTAATGTTACATACTTAGAAGTAATAAATTAGTTTTTTTTTCTCTTTTTTAAACTAGGTTAAATTTATATTGAAGTAAAATGTTTTTTGTTATGTGTTGTCTTATTCACTTGTTTTTTTTTTTTTTTTTCTTTGCTGCCTTAGCAGTACTCCGTGCTGTCACCAGTCATGGAGTCAAGTAACTCTGACTGCAGCATTTTGGACTGTCAGCATCAAGAAATCAATCACTGTGAGGTTTATGTACCCCCTGTTTCTTTGTCCCATATCTCTGAAAAGAACAGAAAAGAAAGGTCTGAAGGTGACTTGTTTAGTTTGGGTTACTTAACAAGCGACGAACAATCTTGTACTCAGGTAAATGTAAAAGTATTTGGAATGGTTTGTAGCTCTATTAAAAATTATACAGGATGGTCACACAACTAAGAAATAGCGTTGTAAAAACATAGCTTTGTACACAACATTGGCTTCTGTCTTCTTAGTATCCTGTTATGTATCATTCTATGACAGATGTTTTAATTAAAGGTAAAAAAATAGAATTCAGACAGTTTGGTGACACAGAGCTTCAGCAGTAAAAACTAACAGAACTAATTTTACTGGTGTTGGGGCCACTTTGCTCATACACCTTTCCTAGGCTGCTAGGTCCTCCTTCCTCATCCCATAATGTACACTTCCTCTTGACAATTCTTTCTTGAAAAAAAAAAAGATTTTTGTTTGTAATCTATAATTCTTTCTTTCTTGCCCCAGAAAAATTCAGAGGTGCATTGGATGGCTCCAGTTAGTTTTTATGGGAAACACTGATTCGGCTTCATGTTAGTCTAAGATGTGAAAGTGGTTTTGTTCTCTTTTTTTCTTCCATCTGTTCTGTGTTTTTGCTGTTTGGCAGCATTATTTTGTGCGTTGGTCACACTTTTTCTTTTATCCCCACCTCATTGGGGCCCTGCTCAATGTCTCCACTGCCTGCACTCAGTCGGATAATCCACTCTGTTGGGGAAGGAAAACAGGTATTCTCAACCTAGATGAGAACCTTTTGTCTCATTCTTTGCAGGCCGGGAATTCTATTGGCCCATTCACTCATTAGAAGCATGAGTCAGGAAGTAGGGAATGGGTCAACTTGCTTGTCTAGTTTGGTCTATCATTAGGTTGCCTGCAGACTTACCTTAGCTGCCTGAATAGAGCAGGAGGTATGCATGCTCCCACTACATTACAAGCAGGTATAATCACAGCCAATGTAGCTGTCATCAGTGGCATGAGCCACACATCCTACTTTCCCCTGAGGATGAGAAATTTGACATTGGCCACTCAGGCTCATCCTCCCCCACCTAGTCCTTCAGACATCAGTGTCAGTAATAAAACATGGATTATGTGGGCTGTAGTCAGGTGATGGGCTTCTGTCACACTGTTTTCATAGCTTTAGGCTCCTCATGCAGGTATTGACCTACTTTGTCTTTAAAGTTCTCCTATAGAAAGAAAATTCTACTTGTTGACAGGCACAATATCTACCATTTTTGCTTAGACCCTAATTGTAAAACATCTTGTCAAAAGGTTCTAAAAGTTAATAATGTCACCATACAATGTAGGCATAAAACCTTAGAGCTAGGGTCTCAAACTCAAATGACTCAAGAGCCACATGAAATTGACTATACTTAGCTGAGGGCCACTAACCAAAAAATAAGATCAGTCATTGTACTCCAGCAACCAACCTGGAAACATCAAAAATCTGGACAAGGCCCATGAAAAATAGGTACAAATCTGTACGCTGATTAACATCAAATTTACATACATAATTATGTAACCCCGTCCACTCTAATGGACTTGTGGGATACCAACTTTCAAACGCAAACTGAAGAACAGACAACCAAAATATGACACCAGAGTACCCATGCAGCCATTCCAATGTCCCATTACCTGGCTATTTCACCTCATTTACCATAAACACTAATGTGTGCATACTGCTTTACTTCTACAAGGATTATTTGGATTTTATTTTTACATTTTATCGCACAATGCACAAATACTAAGACATCTGCTAAACAAAGCTGCTAAACAAAGCAATACTGTCTGACAAATGAAATAGACTTGGCATTAAAACTTCTCTACCATTGAAATTCACATTCATTGAAACACATTGAAACCCACACAACACATCCACAGATAATGCATCTGACCAGTGGTGGATAAAGATTACTTTTGGGCTGTTTTCAAATCATTGACCCCTTGCACACAAATCAAGAAACATACATGTGTTCTTTGATAACCTTCCTGACTTTATTAAATTATATTCCTTGTATAATACAGCACACTTGTTAGTCTTAGAGCGCATTTTAAATTTACTGTTTGAACATTTTTCCAGTAGGCAATGAAACAAAAACCAATGACAAAACTGCCCAATTCAGAACATTTCCATCATAAACGTCTACTTCCACACACACATTTATTTGTTATAATGCAGCACAGAATATAATCATTCTGATTTTCTGTTCCTGAATTTGGGTTAATATTTTTGCTCTTTACACTGAGACACAAATGCCCTTGTGCTTGACATTTGCTTACTTCTGTTCTATCTGTAGCTAAACCCTGCCTTGACTTGTTACACCCATCCCCTTTAAAAGTACAACACAGTACAGTGTCATCAATGCATTTACAGACTGTGGGAGTAGAATGCACAGTCTTCTGCACCAAAAGCAAGCATTCAACCTGTTATGCTATTAACAGTGCAAGCAGACTCAGCATAAGCCATACTAAACTTCTCTTCCTCTGAAGCTCTCAGCGCCTTGTAAAATCCACTCAGTTGTATCTCTCAACTTTGCAGCACAAGAATTCCATTTTTGTTTTGGGGGGGGAGGGGGGGCAGGACAAAAGCCCAGAAAACAGGGATACATTTTAAACAATACTTATATCATTTTGGAAAATTGCCAGAATAAAATGTTGTGTCACCACCATGCGTTTCACTGCCAAGTCTTGAACCCAGCCAGGACCCTGCGCTCTACAGTCAGCAACATACCACTATGCCAAATCAGCAGTTTCCTGAACTTAAATGGCTATCATTTAGTGAATTCAGTTCTCATGTCTTACCATAGCTCTCAATCTCTTAGCACAAAAAACCTGGACAACACCAATAATGGGGAATACAGAATTCAGTTCTCACTTCTCACCATAGCTCTCAATCTGTTAGCACAAAAAAACCTGGACAAAGCCAATAATATGGGAATACATTACAGCCCTAAAAATAGGGACACATTTCAAATACTGACCTTATAAACTTAGAAAATTGCTAGAATAAAAGGTTTTGTGTTACCATTTATTTTCTGAAGAATATGAAGTCTGAAATTCAAATGCCTATCATAAATTCAATCCTTCACTGACTTGCCTTAAAAAGCCATAAAACCACAAATTTTATGAGGAACAGAACAAATAAGAGGCATACAATCAGAGCTTTCACAAGGGGTGGTGTGGGTAGGGACTTTAGGCTCTTGCCACCTTGTACCAAAGGTTCAAGGTTTGAGCCTGAGTACCTCCTCTAGCCACCAGGTATATTTGCTTGGGGCAGTTTACACACACACACACACACACACACACACACACACACACACACACACACACACACACACACACACTTCAGTGCTGCTGCCGTCCGTTCGTTCCTGCTCCCCGATATAATAATCCATTCAGTGCTACTGCCATCAGTGCCCCAACATAATAGTCCATTCCGTTCTATACTTTCTGGTGCCGTTTCTTCAATGCTACATCATTCCTGTTCACATTTGTAAATCTGTCGTTCCTGCCTGCTTGCATTTGGGTTCAGCATGCATAATGCTCCAAGGAGCTCAGTTCTGATAGGCTGGTAGCCCTGATGAAGCTGACATCATCGCGAAAATTAAAAAAAACAAAGGAAAAAATCGGAAATGAAGAGGTGCCACTCAGGAATCGTGGCACCCCTTCATTTGAACCCCAAAACTCAGTAAAAACTGAGTAACTCAGTGCGGTTGGGAGGTATGCCAGCAACCCCATGCAAAAATAACAATTCAGTGTGTAAGTTACTTTTAGTATAACAATCTGATGTTGTCTTTTTCATTCTTTCTCATCTATGGGTTCAGATCTGATCCTCAAATCCAACTCGGCTGCATTTACGACTTCGGATCCAACTCTCAAGCTCCTTCCTCTACCCACAATACCCCACTTCATCCCCATTGCCTCAGATCTCATTTGCCACCTTTGTGAACAGACACAGGTTGCACTCTCAAATGCTTTTACTGGTTTTGTAAGTTTTGAATATTCCCTATTACTAATTTTTTTTGATTACTGTTTTCCACCCTTACTCTAGTTTTTGCCAGTCATCAGGATATTCGACTTTCCTTTCAATTTCTGTAGTATTTCATAGTACTCTGTCTCTCATTCTCTCTATACCATTGTTGGTATTGTTTCTCTCTTTTACACTTCTCTTTTGTGTATTTCTCTCTACCATAGCTGGTAGTTCTTTTTCCCCTGTTCAGTTAAAAAAAAAAAAGAAATTACTTAACCTGTTGGTTATATTTCTTCCTTGGTAAAGAAATCATGTCTGACAAACCCACAGGCTTTAAGAAATGCACTTCTTGTGGGCATAAGATCCCAAACGCGGATGCCCACAAGGACTGCGTTTATTGCCTGGGAGCCAGGCAATTGGACATGTCATGCAGAATCTGCTCCACATTTAACCCAAGAGCCCTGGTCAACAGAACAAATAAGCTTTATTTAAGGGGTCTTGTTCCTTTTTCTTCCACTCCAGGGGCTCAACCCCTGACCAAATCTTGTAAGTCTGCACCTCTGGAAAACCAAAAGCATTCTCCCTTGAAGTTCCTTAGGTCTTTGTTAGCACCACCACCAACAAAGACTAGGAAATTCTTGGATCTGACCCCTCTAGATCCGAAGATGTTTCTACATTCACATGCAAAGCCTCTAGTTTTATCAGATCTATCCTTCCCCTCAGAACTTCACCCCTAGACAGTTTGGATTCAATTCTCCCATAATGGCTCAGATGTGGGAGTGGTCTAGATGGACCTTCTTCGGTAGAGAGAACCGTCTTCTCATGTTTCTGAATCTACACCTTTTCTCTCATTGGTTCCAAGCTCTGAGTTGGTCAGAGTTATTCCACAGGGACAGCCAGTTCCAGTGAATCTCCAGCCAGTTCCAGTGGAGGAACTTCCTCTCCAAAACATCCCACATAATATGTGCCCCGGAAGACAGCATGTAACAGAAGACACATGGACTCCCCCATGGAGTCTCAAACAAAGGCAATGATTTGGATGAAGAAGAGGGATCCCCCAGGTCACCATTGGATGACATCTCCTTTAGAGAGATTCTAGAGATCCTGAAGCAGAAAGTTGGTTGGTCATCTAAAACTCCTCTCCTGAAGTATCAATGTTTTTGGAAGCTTTTGGTTCTGGCCCATCTACGTCTTGGGTAACCCTACCGGCAAATTAACTTATTGATCTGGTTTCCTACCAGGCATGGAAGGAGCCGGATACTCTCATGGGCCATCCCCATGCGCCCTGACAAGTTTTTGGCTCCATCTGCAGACAGACCCACTGGAGCAAAGGAGTCCCAGTTGGTGCTATGGTGGTGGTGACAGCCACTAAGAAAGAGCTATCTAAACAGAGTTCTTCTGTCCATTTACCAAACAGGGAGTCCAGAACTTTGGACAGATTTGGAAAGCGAGTGTTCACCTCAGCTACTTTTGCTCTGAGGTCGCTTAATTATCTGGCACACTTTATTAGGCTTCAGAGAGATTTGACTAAAGAACTATCAAATACTCTCTCTGATTCCATGTCTGCTGAGGATTTTAAAAGGACCTCCTCTCAACTGGCCACTCTTTTATCTATTTCAAATGCTTCGATGAGGATAATCTCTCACACAGCTGAAGAGGCCTCACAAGCAGCTGGTCTGGGCATCGCCATAAGGAGGCACACCTGGATGTGGCTATGCGACTTTGCAAAGCCCTTTAAGACATTTTTTATTAATGCTCCATTTGATGGAACTTCCTTGTTTGGGCCATCAGTAAAAGATATGCTTACCCACAGCAAACAAGAAAGAAAGATCCTGTCTGCCGTGGGGATCAAGTTTTCTATGCCTTCAATGGACCTTCTGTAGGAAGCAGAGAGGTGGTAAGAAAATGTAATTCCATAAATCTCAGGGACCTTTCCAGGATTCACGTGGGGATAAATCTTCCAGAGGCAGAGGGAGAAATTTTAATGCTAGACATCGCCCTAGAGGCAGAGGGTGCCCGCAGAACCAGGGCTTTAGAGATTCTTTTTCAGACAAGTCCTGTCAGCACTCCTGAAGTACTGCCGACTGTCCAACTCTGGAGGCAGTCGGGGTCAGTTCTCTTTACACATAGATGCCTGGACAAACATCACAAGAGATTTATGGATGCTAAGAATAATATCCAGACGTTGTTACTGTTAAATCATTTATAATGGCATATTGACCCAACGTACAACGTACTGCTGTGTCTATTATGGTTTATTATTTGAGACAAAATATTGCCAAGCAGTTATACTGTCTGAGTTATTTCAATTCTATTATAACATAGCTAGAAAAAAGTCCTTGATTTTCACAAACTGTGTTGTGCCTAGGATCAATGCACACTTGATCAAGATGGCTCTCCAGAAGAGCAAGCAATGTTCAGATTGTATATTCTTTTTTTATAGCAGCAGATGTTATTTCCTAGTGTCTTTGTGGTTTGCATGACTGATTCTTGTTCCATGTCATCTTTGCATCAGTTGAAGTGTCTGTATTTTATTTCTTTCATTTCTGCATCTGAAGAGTCACAAAAAAATCCCTGTTAAAAATATCAAATGTCTCTGTATATTTCAGTCACTCATAACAAGATGCCATTTTACTGTATCAGTTTAAGCCTATGCCCACAACCACGTTTTCACAAACAAGCTAAACTAGACACGTTCTTCTTTCTGTGAACCAATTCTAAACCACATATATTTACAGATAAGACAAACTAAGCATGTTTCATGTTTCCTTAGAAATTTCTCTAGCAGATGTCTGACTGAGGTAGCTTGTTACTAAGGACGTCATACTTTCCATATTTATTTTTAACTTTGCAGTTCATGCCTTACATTTCTGCTTTTTAGAAAAAAAAATTTAGTGTTAAGTTGTCCAATCTCTCCTTCGTTCTTGCTGGATGGGATCAGAGCTGATCCTCAGCTCTGACTGGGCCACTTACAATAGCTCGAGAGGTTTTTACTGGCTCGAGGCTACCCCTTATCCCAGAATGCCCAGCGTCAGCTACCATGATCTCGTTTGCCACTTTAGCTATGAGGTTGCAATCAAAACTGGCTTAGGCTTAGTATAACTTTTTTTTCTATTAAATTCAAATATTTGCTTAAAATTTGATATATATTTTCTCTCATAGTAGTTCGTAAGTTTCTTTTATTGTAAACCCCTTATCTTGTCCTAGTGGTGTTTTTTTGTGCTGTGTTGGCCATCGCCCCTTAGTCGCTATGCCTTCTGTTATTCCCTGAACTCGTTCAAATTAGAGAGTTCTTCCCCTCCCCCCTTAAGGACAGCCGTTTAAGTTAGAGGCTTTCCTTTAAGGTCTTTATTAATTTTTAGTTTATTATTGTAGTTTGCCTTTTATTGTAAAATGTCTAAGGAAGTTAAAACCTCTGGTTTTAATAAGTGTGACTCATGCTGTCAGAAGATGTCTCTGACAGATGGGCACACTAGTTGTGTTTACTGCTTGGGGGCTCTGCACATGCAGGACTTTTGTGCTATTTGTCATGCCTTTAGTCCAAGGGTCCTGCAGGAGCAGAAAAACAAGCTTATCCTCCATGGATTGTTAAAACAGGATTCTCCGGCTAAAGCATCTCAGCCAGTGAAACCTTCGAAACCAGTCAAGCCGTCTTCTCTATGTTCAGAACTGACCTGTGAGCTTGACAACCCAAGTGTGTCGGTACCATCTGGCACTGACAAGACTACCCCTCCGTTGGCTCCAACTTTTTCTTTGGAGCCATCTTGGAGCCACACACGAGCTAGGTCTCCTTCATTGGAGCCTATTCGCTCAGTGCCACAATCACCCTTACTTCAAAGCAAGACCAGTCATCGCTCATCTTCCCACTCCTCTCGATCCTCAAGGTTATCAGATCAGGATGTGGAGAGAGTGGTCAGTAGGTTGCTGAAGTCACAGACACTTGCTAAAATAGTTTTGAGCCCGCCTCAACAGGCTTCGGTTCCATCTGCTTCAATTCCTCTTCCGACTATGCTTAGTTTGGAGCTGGAGTCCATGGACACTCCGATAGTGGTTCCTTTGGCTCCGATGACATCCTCTTCGGCTCAGACTACCTCGGTTCTTCCTCCCATTGAGGTATCTAGGCGCTTAAGCTCTCTTGTCAGCTCCGAGGGGGGAAGTGGCATAGGACCCTTGTCCGACCCTGCGCTCCCTCTCCGAGCTTTGGCTCAGTTGAGCTTGGCTCCCACATCGGCCTCGGAGCCATCACCTTCGGTGCAGGGTGGGATTCCTGTCTCTTCGGAGCTGGAGCCCTCCTTGTGTTGAGACCGTGACACCTTCGAGGTCATGCAGAGAGTGCTGTCCCCACAGATGGCCACCACTGTTGGTTCCATAAGCTCTGTCCCACTCGGTGCCTGTGACAACCTCTGCTCCTCCTCCAGCCCCAAAGCGTAGGGAAGCTATGCCCCAAGACACCCTATTGGGTGAACCCTCTTCTTCCAAAACCTCCCCAGAGCATTCTGAGCAGGCTTTCCTGAAGAAAAAGTGCAAGTGGAAGCACCTAGACTCCCCTGAGTCTGTCAACTCAGATACAGACCTGGATGAAACGGAGGGGTCCCCAAGGTCCCCCTCTGAAGATGTTTCCTTTTTGGACATCCTTGAGATTCTCAGGCAGAGGCATAGCTGGACTTCCCTAGCCCCTTCCGAGTATGAGTCTGTATACTTGGATGCATTTGGTTCCCGACCTTCCACCTCCTGGGTGTCTATGCCTTTTGATCCACTCATGTCCATAGTGTCTCGAAATGCTTGGTCAGCTCCAGTTTCCATGGAACCTGTCCCGAGGAGACCCAATAAATTCATCACAGCTCCTCAAGACAAACAATTCTTGACCAAAGGTGTCCCAGTTGATGCCATGGTGGTAGCAGCAGCCACAAAGAGAGAGTTAGCTGAAACCTCCTCATCTGTCCATCCACCGAATAAAGACTCTCATATGATGGACAGATATGGGGAGCAAATGTTTTCATCGGCGACCTTCTCCTTTAGGTCCCTGAACTATCTTTCCCATTTACTAGGCTTCAGAGGGATCTCTTAAAAGAGCTTGGAGATTCCCTTCAAGATCCCACAGCTGAGGAAGCTTCAGCCAAGGTAGCTACCCAGCTGGCGACTCTTAATTAAATAGTCAACTCCTCCATGAGGCTTATTTCATACTCAGCCGATGGAGTAAGTAGAGCTACAGGTACAGGAGTGGCTTTTAGGAGACATTCTTGGCTGCAGCTGTGTCAGTTTGCAGAACCTTTCAGAACATCATTCACCAATACCCACTTTGATGGCTCCTCTCTCTTTGGGCCTCAGGTGAAATACACGCTTACCAGGTGCCAGCAGGAAGGCAAGACGCCCTCTGATGTCGGAGTCCATTTTTCCACTCCTGCCAGACCATACCCAAAGGGTCAAAAGGGTGGAAAGATGTGGTTTCAAAAATCCCAGGGACCCTTGCCTGATGTACATGGTGAATTTTCCCCCAGGGGCAGAGAGGGAAATAATAACAGTGGCAGATGCCGCCCTCTTGGCAGAGGGGGTCTGCAAAATCAGGGTGACAGAGATACATTCTCTTCCAAACCCTATCAATATCCCTGAAGGGATGCCTGACTGCTCAACTCTAGAGGCGGTCGGGGGAAGGCTTTCATTGTACCCAATCACCTGGCAAAATATTACAAAAGACAAATGGGTACTAGCCATTATATCCGGAGGTTACAAGATTCCCTTTCATAAACCCCCTTTTGTTTCAAAAAAATCCATCCCAGATGTTCCACCCAATCTAAGGGATCAGGCAGTCACAGAAGTTTCAAGACTGCTAGAAAAAAGAGCCATCCAGGAAATCCCCGCAGACCAAGTAGGATCCGGAACTTACTCAAGACTCTTATTAGTGCCCAAAAAGACAGGGGACTGGAGACCGATTCTGGATCTCAGCAGGTTAAACAAATCTGTACAAAAATAAATGTTCCAGATGGTAACACTGCAGTCCATTCTCCCCTTTCTGGGTCAGGACAATTGGGTGTGCTCTACAAATCTTCAGGACACATACTATCATATAAAAATGGACAGATGGTCCAGGAAATTTCTATGCTTCGGCTAGGGGCCAGTCATTACCAATTCAGAGCTCTGCCCTTTGGTCTCACCACAGCCCCCAGGGTGTTTACCAAATGTATGGCAGTAGTCACGGCTCACCTGAAACGTCTAGGATTCCAGATGTTTCCTTATTTGGACGACTGGCTCCTCACTGCTACCACCAGGCAACAACTTATAGAGGCACGAGATTACACCATCCAATCCTGTGCTCAACTAGGCATCACAGAAAGCTTCGAAAGATCTGCCTTGTTGCCCTGTCAATCTATTCCATACATAGGAGCAAAGCTAAACACAAGAAAAATGATTGTAGAATTGCCTCAGGAAAGAGTTTCCATTATTCAAAAACAGGTGTCACTTCTCCTGAGGAGCAAAAGAATTCAAGTCAAATATGTTCTTCAAGCTCTAGCGTCCATGGCAGCAGCCGTTCTTTTAGTTCCCTTAACACTCTTTCACATGAGAATCCTTTAGTGGCTTCTTTTCACATAGTGGTCCTTCCAGGAATTACCCATGTCTCACATGATGCTAATTATGGAATCTTGCAAAAGACACCTTTCCTGGTGGATGGTCTCCCCACTAGTTACTCAGGGCAGACCTTTCATGGAACCCCATCTGGTCACCACAGTGACCACGGATGCTTCCCTGATAGGATGGGGGCATTATCTAGGAAAGACAGTCCAAGGCACTTGGCAACCTCATGAGGACCACTTGCACATCGTCCTGGAGATGAGAGTGGTGCTCTTGGCATTGCAAGCTCTTCAAGACTCTGTCCCTGCTGGGACTATTGCAATACAGACGGACAATATGTCAGTGGTTTGGTACATCAACAAACAGGGTGGAACCAGGTCTTACCCCTTGTGCCGAGAGGCCCTCAGACTGTGGCGATGGGCAGTTTCCTCCCAATGTTTTCTGACAGCAATGCATATCCCAGGGACATCCAACATAATAGCGACAGGCTCAGCAGGGCTATCCTCATGCCTCACGAGTGGTCTCTGAAACAGGAAATTGTGGATCTTATTTTCCACAAATGGCACCAGCCTTGCTGCGATCTCTTTGCCTCTCCCCTCAACAACAAATGCAGCAGCTACTTCTGCCTTATTCCTCCTCCAGGTCAGACACCCAGGGATGCTCTAGTCCACAATTGGCCTCAGGGACTCCTTTATGCATTTCCCCCCTTTCCCCTAATTCCAAAAGTCATTCAGAAAGCAAAATCGTTGGGTTGCAAATGATCCTCGTTGCCCCCTATTGGTCTCGACAGATTTGGTTTCTGTTCCTTCACACCCACCTTCTAGCCCAGCCTTGGATTCTGGACCCAGTATTGGACCTGATTCATCAATCAGGCAGGCTGCACCAATCCCTCCATTCTCTCAAGCTCTCAGCTTGGTTACTCCTGTTCCAGTCCGAGCCAGACTCTCCAATATTTCCCCAGCAGTGCGTGATATTATTGTTTCCTCCCATAAGATAAACACAAGGAAAGTCTATGCTAGCAAATGGAAAAGATTCTCATACTGGGCAGAATCCAGGAATTTAGATCCTTTTATAGCTCCTGTACACGAGAGTTTGGATTTCTTAGCAGAACTGTTTCATTCTGGTGCAGCGGCTGCTACCATCAGAGTACAATTAGCTGCCATTTCAAATTTTCATGTTGGAGTTTCTAATTCCAGCATAATGTCTCACAAACTCTGTAAGGCCTTCATGAGAGGTACAGCTCTACTTAGACCCCCAGTGAAAGAGCCCCTTCCACCCTGGGATCTCAGTTTGGTTCTGGCCTCCTTGATACTGCCACCCTTTGAACCAGCAGCATCATGTTCCTCGAAATTTCTCTCTTGGAAAACTCTTTTCTTAGTTGCTATTACTTCTGCCAGATGTGTTTCAGAACTTCCTGCACTATGTGTTTGCCCACCTTACCTAGTTTTTCACAAAGACAGAGTTTCTCTGAGAACCAACCCATCTTTTCTACCTAAAGTTTGTTCAGAACACAATGGCATAGATAACTACGTTTCTGTCTCCATAGAACTAAAGAGATTAGAAAATCAGATCAGTTGTTCCTTTCATTTGCTAACAACAAACAAGGCCTTCCAGTTTCTATAGTAACATTGTCAAAATGGTTATCAGACACCATAGTCCATACCTACCATTTGCGACAAAAAGATCTTCCAACAAAACTGAAAGGTCATTCAACCAGGTCAGTAGCTACTTCGGTAGCATTTCAATCTAGATTGCCCATAAATTCAATTTGTGCAGCAGCTACTTGGGCAGATCCTCATACATTCATTTCTCATTACAAAGTAGATGTGGTCTTCTGGGGCAGGGCTTCCTTTGGTTCCACGGTTCTATAGAGTCTGTTCCAATGAGCCACCCAGGATTGAGGTGCTAGAGACGCTGTCCCATCCTGCAAGAATGAAGGCAAGATTGGGCAACTTAACATAAAGATGTTATGTACCTACCGTAACGTTCCATGTTAGTTGTCCTTCATCTCGCCTTCCTTCTTGCGTCTCTCCCTCTTTCCCCCTTCCTCGAGGATTGAGAGGAGTTTCTCAATGGTTTCACTGGCTAACTTGTTTTGTTATTAGCTGCTTCCCAAGCAAACCATGACAATTAACTGTATATCCAGGTTTATTAATGGATTATCTTCTATAATTATGTCTAGTGTGATCTATCTCAAATGAGATCTGTGTAGGTGATGCTGGGCATTCTGGGATAAGGGATAGCCTCGAGCCAGTAAAAAGCTCTCGAGCTATAGTAAGTGGCCAAGTTTTGGCTCCGAACCCATCCAGCAAGAAGGAAGGCAAGTTGAAGGACAACTAATATGGAACGTTATGGTAGGTACATAACTTCTTTTTTTATATCTTGTATCAAGTTAAACCTTGCTTTAGAAGAAAATATTTATTTTGTCTTATAGCAAACATTTCTTATTTCACAATTGCTGTGGGGAAAATATTTTGCTTTATATAATATCTATCAATTTCCCCTTTTTTTTAATTAAGCCAGAGAAAAATGCAATCCACAGAAAAATGCGATCCTCTGTACTTAATACAATTTCGTCATTGTTAACAGAGTATCCCTCTTTCTGCTTCCATCAATTGTAAATGTTCTTTTACGACCAATTGTCTTATGACTCTATTTTTATAAGAACTTTTAAACATAAATCCCATATCTGTACCCTCTACAGGGACTGCATGTAATAGCATTTTCCCTCTGTAAGGAATGTGGCTACAAACCCAACAGTATGACCTATGTGCCTTTGCAAACAAATTTTTTCATGACCACATATTTATTGAATTCAGGTATCCAATCATGATGTCCCTGTTCTCGTGATCTTTTATATTTGAGTATGGGCAGGATTCACGAAAACTCCGTGTAAGAGTTAGCAAGTCTTACACGGAGGCTGCAGTTAAACGGGGTGATGTCAGCATGCCATGCATATTCATGAGGGCATGCTGAATCACACCCTAGGCCAACACGGTCCATGTAGGAAAGTACGGGGCGTGTCCGCACGGCGAGTGCTGCAAAGGGACACGCCCCCAGAAGAGTCACAGTCCTGAAAGGAAACTCCCACGAGCGAGTCCGCGGAAATGTCAAGAAACACAACACCACACATGCCCCCACAGACTAGAAACCCAACTGTAATGTAAAACGTAAAAATTAACAGTTTAATTTTTTTTTTATAATTTCAAAAAAGTTTGCCCATAATTGCGCTCGTTTGCGCGGGTGTGCCCTTCGCTCAGCCACAGTTAGCAGTCATTGGAAAAGCATAAAAGATCTAAATATGCAAATTAAGCCAAGTAGCAATAGCATAGCGGTAAAGACGTTGGCCAAAGAGGAGGTAGTCACGGTTCGAGCCCCAACAACATCATTTTCTATTTTTAGTGAAATAAGCACGAAACAATCCCCTGACATATATGTACATATATATAACTATAATTTAAGTAAAATGTAATGAAATGGGCCATGTATTTTTGAAGAAATCTGATACAATAAAAAAAAAAAATTATAACTGCCCATAGCTGAGCAGCGCTCTACCAAGCTGAGTATGACTGCCTGCAGGTGAGCAGTGGTTTAACAGGTGTAATACGAGTGCCTGGAGTTGAGCGGCGCTTTAACACGCTGAAACTGTGTGCCCGTAGCTGAGCAACGCCTTACACAACGTAATATGCATGCTCATAGCCAAATGACGTGTAAACCAGAGTAACCCGTTTGCGCGGAGCTGCACGACATGCATACCAGCTTACCAGCGAGCAACATAGGGCAGGCTGTATCAAAGCCGCCTTTACACCGACACACCTCCTAGCCTGTGTAGACAGTCATAAAATAAAAAAGCAATGCCCAGGCTCGAACCCAGGATACCGTGCACCATAGTCAAAGTACTGAACCACTAAGCCATGACAGTTGTACTGAGAAATGCAGTATTAGCATATATATAGGAATGAATGGAAATAGAAGCATGACAAAGCAGGTTTTTTCAAGCTGATACATGTCCAAAACGGCCAATCACAGATAAGTGCAGGAAAAATGGGATAAATAAGCCCCATAGGCGGGAATACACAGCATAACTGATTGTGGAACCTATTTGCAGTCAGGATGGCAGGTGTAGGAGAGGGCAGTCGCTTCCAAGCACAGAGGTGGGGTGTTGAGGAGTCCAAATATATGGTTTGGCTCCTAGTCCACGATCATGAGGCTCAACTCATGCAGGGCCAGGTTCTGTGGGGTGCGTACAAGGCAGAGGCGTGGAACCGGTTGGCACATGATCTCACCAGTGCCACAGGCATACCAAGGACTGGTGATCAGGTCCGTCACCACCATGCGGACCTGAAGAGACGAAAGCAGGACCAACTGAACCGTTGGATCCAGGAGGCCCGGCAAATGCCCAATGCCCCACTACTGAGTAAGTATCCTTGTAATTACGTATGTAAGAAATTATCCTAGCTGATATTATGGAGATGTATGTTCCAATATTACTTCATTTATATTACAGCTGCAGGTGTGCGTTCCGCGAATCGGCGAGCCTATGGTGATAGGCTGGTGTGGTTGTGCCACCAGGCAGGTTAGTAATTATTTTTCTGTAATTGTTATACAATATAAGTGGGACAGCTTGTAAAAGAGTTCAGTGTAGTTACATATTAATAAAGTTCAAATAACACTAGAAGAAAGATTCTGCTAGTACTGTATGATTAGATAAGTGATGCAGCCTGTAATCCAGAAATAAAAATTAAACAAGTCTGAAATAGAGATTTCCCACCTGTATTGTAATATCAGATAACCTGCTGCAGCCTGAAAATTAGTGGTAAACAAGCTGAAGACAATAGACATGTGTCAAATACATCCCCTTTTAAAATCTGCCATATGAAACAAGTGAGCCTGTTGGAAAGGATTGTTGTAACCAAGTAAGACATGTTAATAACGCCTAGAATTAAGTACCATCTTGAATTGTAGAAATAAAACAAGTGAGAGTGTGAGAAAGAGGTATGAATCCACCAAGAAAGCTGTAATAACCCTTGAATAAAGTATACTGCAGTCAGTACATAATGAAATGAATGAGACAGCCACAACCAAACAGTGAAATGTTTGTAATAAAGTACTGAAACTGGAATGTGTCTGTCCCACAATTTGGATATGTTGCTGTACCCTTGCAATATGGAGATAGTATGGTTGTATGAAATAATGAACATTCACAGTTGTCTAGAGCCATATAAATCAAATGTAGCAGGATGCTGTACCTGAACACAGCCAGATATGAACGTGTATGAATAAAAATGCAATGTATATTAATGTAGCAGTAACATTCCCATCACCAACATTCCTAAGGTTACATATAGGAAACTGTACTAAGACCTGTAGGGTATATATATCTGCAGCTACTAGAAATATACAGCATATGTATAGGTAGTTGAAGTTGTTAATGAAATATTTCTTCACCCTACCCTATATTCACAAATAATGCCATTCCACAAGAAACTGGGTATGTGTATTCACAATTAATTCCTATGGACATTTGTCCTGTTGGTTCATACATATTTGCACGTACGTTGATGCATGTGCCCTGTTCACATATCCAAACCTGATGGCCTGTTGCCGTCAATCAACCCTGCATGCTGTTGGATTGTGTACTGTTGTTCAAAATATGCATGTGTTATGCTTGCTGTTCAATGTTTGGAATTCATGGGTGTTTGGTTAATGGGAATACTGATGCATGTTGTTACAACTAATTTTGAATGGTATTGTTTATTACTAACCCAAAATGTCATAAAATATTGCTAAACATAGGACAAGAGGGAAGGTGGGTTTCAGCTGACCCACCTCTCCCACCTCAGCTGGCGAGTGCGCCTGGCACTAGTGCCCAGGCCGGAACCTCCTCCGGTGGCCCTGTGCCACCTTCGGGTGGAAGCGCTGCAGGGAATGGTGCTCGTCCCCCCTCTGCAAGCGTGGCCAGAGGAGAACGTCCACTCACCCTCCAAAGTGTCCGGTCTGTGGTGCATAGCGAGATCAGGCATTCTGTGCTTGAACCCCTACACCAGCTTGAGGCATGGGTGGCGCAACTCACGGGTGTGCCTGCTGCCCATCCTACACAGCCCCCAGCACAGCCCCGTCCTGGGCAGTGAAGGCGCAGTGGCAACTGCCCATGGGTGGGGATCTCAGTTCCACTGTTGCCATCTGTGGGCTCATGGGCTCGCGATATCCAAACATCCGTCCCCGTCAATTGTGTTTCCCCCCCACATGTGTCATACTCCGCTCCTGTATGCGTCTTGTTTGTCTTGTCTGTTAACCTCCCCTACCTACCTCCCCAAATATACCTACTTCCTGTACCTCACATTCCACTCTCACCTGAAAAAAAAATAAAAAAGGGCACTCTGTTCCCGCAAAAAAATTACATCCCATACATAGCTGCCCATTTTGCAGACATGTCTGCTGGACATGCGAACTGGTAATTACAATTGGCTGTACAACATATTTTGTTGTCCTCACCCCTCTCTCAGGGGTGGAAGGTTTCAAATTTCACACCAAATTACACACATATGCACAGCTGTTGCTGATAAAGAAATAGGCAGCTATGGGCCTTTCCTACATCCTTCCTGCAAATCCCGAGCTTGTTTTCCTACTGTCCTACCCTCTTTGTGCCCCCTTTTTCACCACTTTCCTATCTCCCCATTCTCTTTTCTTTCAAAGAAATTAGCATGGGTGTGCGCGAGAGTAAGCATTTTTAAGCAGTTGTAAGCGGGTGTGCGCTTGTGTGCGCGAAGCTAAGCGACAGTGCGCATGCATGAGCACTGCGCAAACCAGCGCTAACCCGCTTACAACTGCTTAAAAGTGCCTTAGTCACTCTGAATGACAAGGCCTGTAGTCTGCTCAGCAGCAAAATAAAATTCCTCTGTCAGTCTCGAACCCAGGACCTTGGAAACGCTAGTCTGCATGACTTACCACTAAGCCATGACTGATATACAAGAACGTTGTGCTGAAAGCAATATATCATGAAATAGTAGGACTGAATGTAAAGGGAATATAGGAAGGCTATTACACAAAGCTTTTCTTGTATCTTTACTGGCAATTCTTGTGGATTTGCATTACATTAGTGTGAGAAGAGAAACAGCCATGCTAGTAGGTAGCTAGTAGGTAATAATGTGACAGTAGCACCTTGCAAACCACACACACTATCAGAGCAGGATAAACACTGCCATATTTGAATAGGTAAGAGGCCAGACCTCGCAACTGTGACTGATTTACAGGGATGTGCCTGATTTGAAAACCAATGTTAACTGTGCCCCACTGACTCCCTGTGAAATGTACTAACAGTAGGCAGAAATGTGTGGAATCCCACGTAATGGTAACTGTCAATGACTTAAAGTATGCACTACTTGCATGTCAGAAATGGTGTAGTAATACATATGCTCAAAATACCCCACAGTCACAACTGCAGAATATCTGAAATATATCACAGGTGTATCCCACTGATATGTACCATTCCCTGAGGCTGATAAAAGATACACCTGAGAGTATCTGAGGCCTGCAAGTGTCACAAACTCACAGGCATATCATTCTGTCTGCTGTCACACACTCTGTGAATAGCTGTAGAATTGCTTCCACAAGCACACCCTCATGTAGGAGTACAACCCAGAAATATCAAAGGATGTAGCCAACTAATAAAATAAGGACAGTATAGCAGTTTACAAGCGCTGCATGTGCCTGCTATCCATAACTGTTAGTACAAACTACAAGGCCCCACTACTGCTCAGCAGCAAAATAAAATACCCTTGTAGGTGTCAAGCCCCACACCTTGGCCAGACCAGACTGCATGCAGTACCACCAAACCACACCAAACATATAAGGAATTGCTGCTGAAAGAAATATAGCAAGCATTACAAGGAGTGAATGTAAATGGAAAATAGGAACGCCATAGCAACACATTCCAGTAAAGACACCTAGCAGGCCTTCAAGGAGTGAATGTAAAAGCTAAATAGTGAAGCCATTGCAACAAATTGCAAGAGCCACTGCTGTATACCAGTTAATCCACAAGTCCCACAGGAAAGCACATACTCCCATTTAAACAGTATTAGTATTATTAGGTGTCAGTTAACATACACATTGAGAAGAATGAACTGGAGGAAGCAATAGTCAGGTTTCAGTACAACATGCATTTCAGTGCCTACAACACAGCCTTAAATATGAGAGACATACCAACCTTTACACTCACAGAACAGTGTCCACAGCATACCAGCATGGTCCCTACCTTGAAAATCTGAAAGGGCTACACCTACCTAACCTAACATTTTATAGCACTGTCCTGAAATCACAGTGAGAACTGCAATTACCACACAGCAGGCTGCATGCAATTAGTAAATGCTGGCTAACAATTGGTGCAGAGGCCATCACATGCACATGTGCAGATACCTACAAAAGCAGCCTGTACTCCCAGTGCACACATGCAATAGTTTCATTGCAACAACCGGAGGAAGAGACAGAGAGAGAGACAGAGAGAGACACCAAAAAAAAAAAATAAAAATAAAAACCATCAAGCCAACCATCAGCAGGCCAGCCAGCAGCAAGGCATCCCAATCAGCAGTGAGAAACAAAGGTAATGTAAACTACATAATCTAATAATCTACATACTGTGAACCCTCCATATGTGTTAGCAGTCTGTATCTATATATATATATATATATATATATATATATATATATATATATATATATATATATATATGAAGATGTACATAGGGCAGGGGACATACTGCAACTGTTAGTGAAGGCTGGACATATGTATTTGAAGGTTGCTATGTGCACATATTAATGTAGGTTGTAGTACAACGTACAGTGCAGGTTGTACAGTAATGGATGTTTAGCAGTATGTTAGTGTGTGTATTCGTATGTGTAAATAAATATATATATATATATATATATATATATATATATATATATATATATATATATATATATATATGTATATGTATATTTATATATGTATATATATATATAATATGAATATATGTGTACATAGATAGAGAGGGATGTATAAATAGATAGACATATATAGATAGAATATGTATATACATATATATGTAATAGACACATACATATATAGATATATATAGATACATACACATATACAGACAGATATGAATGTCTAGAGATATGTATGTATATGAATATCTGTCTCTCTCTCTATATATATATATATATATATATATATATATATATATATGTACTGAGAGAGGCACATGTGTGCAGATGTATTGCAACAGGTGCCTGGTGACAAAGGCATGGACTGAACACCAGTGTGGATACTGGAGTACCATACCCCATTCCAAAACACTTTCACCACTAACCACCACATAGGTGGTTGCCTGCCTACTACTGGATGTGTCAGAAGGGAACATGGGAAACAAGTGTACAATAGCCTCCCCTTTGATATTCACAGTGGCACACTAGTTTTGTAATCCCTGTACATGGTACGTGTCAGCTAGGGAAATGTAGGTCACTGTACCCCTCTACACCTCACAATGTCCTACACGGTATGTACCTCCCATGACAACTACAGAAAGGGAGAAGGACACAGTCATGCCTAACAAACAGTGATAATGCCCTCAAACACATTACCTATGGAGAGTGACTGACAAAACCACAGACAGAGTGCCTTTCATACTACCTACACAGAGGTTACCACTGCTGGATATACATAGTTAAGTCACACCCATAACAGTTGTCCAACAACCATGGTAACACCTCACAATATCCCCAGCCTAAATGACCTATGTCTGTCATCCTTGGCACCGCAGTAAAGAGCACATGGTGGAGGTACAGGTTCCTACCCACAAATAAGCCATACCCTGGAGTAAACCACCCAGCATTAAGAAGCAAGGCTCCTCATTAGTAGATGTCAGACGTACCCCTGTTGAATGTTATGCAGATAGGTAATATGCCATATGAGTCACCCTGTGTAACTGTTTGACAGGAGCAAATACAATCACATTACATGTGTCCCAAGGGGCAGGGTAGCATAACAGTATGCTGCTGTAGGCCCAGGGCCAATAGCATACTACCTACCTATGACACAATGCACACACACATGTACTCATTGCAATACCAACTATGTGAGGTGGAATGAGTGTGCCACTGACTGTGTGCAAGGTCTGTAATGGTGTGATTGCTCAGCATGACTCTGTGTCTGTCATGGTACTGTGTGCCCTTGGTGTGAGGCCAGAGAAAGATGTGTCAGGTATTGGGATACAAACATACTACATTGCCATATGTTGTGCTGTGGTTCCCTGTATATGACTATGGTGTAGGTAGGGGTATGGCCGTAAAGACTAGGGTGCATTACCATTGAAATTTTAACTGTGCATTGCATGCATTGCATGAGTTGGCAATGTTCCCCATCCATTACCTTGATACATACCCCCAGTGTGAGGTTGTGCATTGGACCTCAAACAGTCTGCCGACTGCTGGTGTAGACTAGTTTGTTGTATGGAGTGTGCCAGGCACTGTCACACAGTTGTTGGCTGAGCACTGATATGTGGTCATTTACATGTGTATCCCCCAATAGACAGACAGATGCTATATATGGCAGTTCAGTGATATCACTACAGTAGAGTATTATGTGTGCCATCTTACTTGCTCACATATTTTTCTTTTCCTTCCAGGGTGATGGTGCATCAGCACAACCCCTCGTACTCGGCTGCAGAGGATGAGGAGATACACCAGAGCCTGGTGCGGGATTTTGCCACACTCTTTTCCCGCACCAGCCAGAACCAGCAGGAGAGGGCTGCACTGTGGCAAGACCTTGTCCGTCGGGTAAATGACATAGGCATGCATAACCGGACATAAGAGCAGGTACGCCATCACTGCAGTGATTTAATTAGAAATGTCCATCAGCGTGCGTCTGATATCCACAGGCAACAGCTTGCCACAGGTGGTGGAGTAGCTATACGCCCCCCCCCTCACCAGACAGGAGGAACTCCTCCTAAGTGTTGTGGCTCCAGCCCAACAACAACAACATCCGCAGACATGTGTAATGATGGAGGCTGGAGCCACCCAGCATGTAGACATGGACCGTGCAGGTAACATGCCATATCTATAGTTGACTGTTCTCTACACTGGTAGTTTATGCATGTGTGAGATGTGTACTGTGTTTGTAGCTGTTATCCTGGAAATTATTGTGCAAGATTGATATTCTCAATATCAGCAGTAGACCTGTGAAAGCCAACTGTTGTACTGCTGTACTGTATCATACTCACAGTATCAATGGCACAGTTGTGCCCACTGACAATAAATGTCTTATTTGTGCAGGTCCCTCTGGTGTAACAGCAAGGCAGCCAATCCATGCTGGTGAGTGTGTAATAACAATACTTTTAATACTAATGATAATAATAGTAATAATACCCTCAAACAGTATTGCTATGTGTTGGATTGCAGGTGTGTTTGTGTCTGTGTGTTTGTATCTCATGTACTGAGGAGTGTGCATGTGCCCATGTGTGCATATGTGCATGTGCGCATGTGTGCATGTGCCCATGTGTGCATGTGCCCATGTGTGCATGTGCCCATGTATACATGTGTGCATGTGTCCATGTGCGCATGTGTGCATTTGTGCATGTGTGCATGTGTGCATGTGCCCGTGTGTGCATGTGCCCATGTGTGCATGTGCCTGTGTGCATCTGTGGTAACATTGTGTACACATTGTAAACTGTGTTTCCTGTCTTCCTCTCACAGGTTCTGGTGTTGCTCTGGTGGTGTGCAGCAGGGAACCTGAAGCTACTGCTGGCGATAGTGATAATGATGATACATGTGTTATGGCACAGGGAGGTGTGACAGGGTCTGTTGTTGGTCAGCCAGTCGACAGTACACAGCAGTCAACCCCATCAATGCATACAGTCATCCTGCCAATACATCCATTGTCACCAATGTCCTTAGGTGAAGGACAGCATACAGTGGGCATTGACCAGGGTAATGTGGTATCAGTGGCACAGGCATCCCCTCACAGCAGCCATGGCCAGAGTCCTGACATGGTACCACACAGGCAGATGTCCAGGGGTTCTCGTGGGAGCATCCATGGTCACACTGCCCCTTTCAGACGTGCCCACAGAGGTCTTTCAACCTCAGCTATGTTCTGGGCTGTAATGCAGGCACAGGCACGTATGGAATGGTACACCAGACACGGTCTGAGGGAGCTTAGAGCACATTGCACTGCTATGAATGACACTATGAGTGATGTTGCGGCTGCCATCCGTAATTTCACCGAGGTCATTGACAGACATTGGGGGGACACATTAGATCTGTTCCACAGCTACATGTCCATGAGCCAGGGCAATGCAGGATGGTTGAGGCATCGACGTGGACGTATGCCAGCAACATCAGCAGCTGGCAGTCGTCGCAGATGACAACAAACCCACAGCCACTCCCATAGTGCCAGTACCAGCCCCAGCAATGCTGGGTCTGTGCTGTCATCAGACCACCCTAGGAGACCACGTGCACATGGCTCTGGACAGTCCTAGAAGGGACATGTGTCCAGTCATCAAACAACTGCTTCTGGTGACAGTACCCAGTCTGGCTTAGTACCTGATACTGTCCGTGGCACCCCTGCCAGGCACAGGTACCGTGTCCGTGGCCAGAGACAGTGATCTGTATGACCTGGCAGGTACAGTCTGTGGCTGTCCACAAACACCCGTATATGGCAGCCATGAGGTGGAACTGTGTGCATGCATACAGACATGCATAATGCTAACACCTAGGGCTAACACATACACGCACACACCGCATCAACATTGCCCCATCGTGTACTGTTGTCCCTCACTAACACACACACACACATACATGTCGATTGGTTGTATCAGTGGCAGACTCAGGCATACCAAGTACACACCCTGTGCATATGATGAAACTGTGCCACCTCCTGCAATCTGTAACATTGATGCAGGAACAGGTTAACATGGTGCTGATGCACAGGGTGACTACATAGAAGTGTAGTAATATTATCATGTTGTTAACAGTACAGTGTAATGATATCATTGTGGGTATATCCCAGCATGCCTGATGCATTAACAGTATGATTGTCATTATATTGTTTTGTACACCACTATTAATTACCATAGTGTAATGTCTGCACATCTTTGCATTCTGGTGGTAAGGCTGAAAACACAAGGCCACCTACATAGGTAGCACAGGGGATAAGAAAATGGAAGTAATGATACTCAATGCCGGACATGTAAACCGCAAGATGCATGCAGTCCAAACTCTACTCTGCATGGAGAATGTTGATATCTGTGCGGTAATAGACAGCAGGTTCAAGACGCCCAAGAGCACCCTAGCACTACCAGGTTACACCTCATACCATGCTTGACAGCCCCAAAACATGGAACTAACTATGACAGGAGGGTGAGTCTCATTAAATGTCAAGGATACTGTGGTGGCAGGACAGGTAGCTTACATCCTTCTAAGTTGGGAACTGCTGATTGAGGGCTCAGTGTCTGTTATTCTAAAAGTGTATTAGTTCTGGTTTAAGCACTTGGGCTTCAGGCCAGTTATTTTACATTATGAATGGTCTGCACTCTTGTGGGAGGAGAGGCTGGACTCTGCCCTTCTGGGCTGGGAATTTCTGGTTAAAGGCTTATAGTGCCTGCATATTTGAACTGTTTCTTACTGAAATTGGTACACCTTGTTTGCTGTAGCATAGACTAGATCCAGGCCTGCTGAATGTAGCTTTGTTTGTATGCTTGTTTGCTTGTTATTTCCCTGAAATGCTAATTCCACCTAAAACGCGGCTTTTCAGCGCTTCTGTGGATCCCTAGTGACATCTGCATTGCTTACTGTACTTATTTCCTTGTTTCACTTGAAAGAAAGTTACTGTTTGTCATTTTTGCATTTAAGTTACCAGTAACACATTGCATTTAAGTTACCTGGCACTTGCTCACTAAAGCAGTTATATAAGTCAGCACTAACAAATTAAAAGCACTACAACCTCACAAACTCCCCTTGAGTACCTTGTTCCCCATTGGCCCTTTTTTTTGTCAATTATAAAGGAATTCCCAATACTATTCTAGCATGTCCAAAGGTCAGTTGTCAATCTCCTCTCCGGTCCAGCTGGAGAATCTTGGAATCTTGAGGCAATGTTACAACTGCCTCATGTACACAGACAACTCTCTCCTCCTCCTAACAAATTCCAACACATGTGAGAGATGCAACCATATAGCCAAACTGGAGGCTAAGCTCTCTCAACTCAGTACTGGCGAAACCTGTCAGGAGGAGAAGGAAACCACACTCACTACAATTCCAGTCTCACATAGACCTACCACGACAGCAAACCAAGCACATAAACACACAAAAACATACTCGGAGGCTCTAAATACAAATCTGCCTAAGCAGCAGAGACCACCAAAGCAGACACCCAAGCAACCTCTACCCCAAAACAAAACACGTGCAACACATAGCTCACAAAGCCAGTGTGCCGAACAGTCACAGCCCTCAAGGCTAAACAACACACCTGATACACTTGTAATAGGTGACTCTATCGTCAGGCACACTGACGTCCGCCACCAGGCTGAACAAGGAGAAGGTCACGGTGAGCTGCCTGTCGGGCGCTAGGATCCGCCACATAACACAAGCACTCAGGTCACTCCAAGGCAAGTACAAATATGACTCAGTCATTGTCCATACTGGTGTGAATGACCTGAGACGTACCTCCCTGGACTACATGAAAAGAGACATAGAGGAGCTCTCTGAGCATGTGGCCCAGGCCGGTATAACCCTGACCTTGAGTAGCATCTTACCCTCACCAAGAATGATACCACAATATGAAGACAAGATGATCAATTTCAACAATTGGCTTAAGTATCAGTGTCATTCAAAGGGGATCCAATGCCTGTCAGCCTGGGATGACATGCTCGACAAGCCACGATGCTTTGCTAGGGACGGCTTGCACCTGTCACCCCTGGGCTTTCGTATATTGGTAAAGGCTCTTGCTACCCCCATAGTGCCTTTTTTAGGCAAGGCTCAAAAGATAAACCCACCTCCATAGGTATCACAAGGGATAAGAAACTAATAGTAATGCTACTCAACGCCAGCAGTGTAAACCTCAAGATGCATGCACTGGAAACTGTCCTTAGCATGGAGAACATCGATATCTGTGCAGTAACAGAATCCTGGTTCAAGGCTCCCGAGAGCACCCCAGCACTGCCAGATTATACCTCATACCATGCTTGTCGGCCCCAAAACTTGCACCGAGCCAGAACAGGAGGGGGAGTATCAATATTCGTCAAAGATACCCACACCTCCAGGTTGGTGGCACAGCACGAAGCATCAGAGACTATCCATGTGCAACTAACAGTGGGTAAAACTGCCTTCCAGTTTATAGCCTGCTACAGACCACCCTCCCAAACCCAGAAACCCCACTTGGCCTTCCTGAGAACACTGGAAAATATGAAGGTCTCTCCAAACACCATTATATTGGGCGACTTCAACTACCCAAACAGACTGGGAGCATTACTCTAGCTCCAACACCCTAGCTTAAAGGTTCCTAGAATTTATACACTCAAATGCTATGGAACAACTTGTTACCACTCCCACAAGAGGGGAAAACATACTGGACCTGATCATCACCAACATGGGGACTCTATGCTCCAGACCAGAAGTGTATCCTTCACTGGTAAGATCAGACCATAAACTAATCTCACTGGATATTCACATCCCGACCCCACCCCCTGCCCAGAAAACCACAGTGTAAAACTTCTCTAAAGCAAATTTCACACTCCTCAAAACCGAGGTGGAATCCTTCCAAGCCCCTGGGCCTGTGGAAAATATGGCCCAGACTGCAGACTCCTTTATAAACGCATTTTATGAACACCTTCAGGAATGCATGGATCATGCAATCCCAAATAAAACCAAGACCCAATCCTCCAAAGGCAGACGTCCTGTCTGGTGGACCACAGCCATAGACAAACTATACAATAGAAGGAGGAAGCTACTACATGATAGAGCAAAATCCCAAAAAGGGAAGGCATCTCTGATCAGTGTTAGCAAAATACTACGTGCACTCATAAAATCGTCTAAGGCCAGCTTCGAGAGACAAATTGCACAGGACACTAAGTATAATCACAAGGCTTTCTTTAGTTATGTTAGGAACCTGAGTGGGATTTCCCAGATATGCTCAGAATTAGTCCAAAATGACAAAAAATACACCGAACCCACAGACATTGCCAACATCCTAGCTGACAGGTTCAGCACAAACTTCTCCCCCCCCCTCCCCACCAGAAGGGCAAATATCTATCCCAGCAGAGTGCTGCCCACCTGACATCTCAGATGCTCAGGTAAGAGCCGCCCTCTCCAAATCAAAAAACACAGCATCAATGGGACCAGACGGTGTCCTGGGCTGCGTCCTACATGAACTCCAAGATGAGCTAAACCCAAACATAAAACTACTGTTCAATCTCAGCCTTACCACAGGATATGTACCCAAAGAGTGGCGTACAGCAACAGTGGTCCCTCTACACAAAGGTGGTGCCTCAACGGATCCTGGAAACTATCGCCCCATAAGCCTGACTAGCTTGGTCTGCAAAGCTATGGAAAAGATCATCATGGACCTCATAAATAAAGATATTGGGGACCTACAGACACTGGATCCTACCCAGTTCGGCTTTGTTAAGGGCAGATCCTGCCTCTTAAACCTGGTCAATTTCTTTGAAACAGTCACCAAGGCCATTGACGAGGGGAAGGTGGTCCACACAGCCTACCTGGACCTCGCAAAAGCACAATACCCCTCTCGGGCATTATAGATAAGCTCACCAGCTTAAATATAAACCCCTATGTCACTAGATGGGTTGCAAACTGGCTTAAGGACAGAACCCACATGGTTAGAATTTCTGGAGCCATGTCAGACTCCAAACCAGTTACAAGTGGCATCCCACAAGGCTCAGTCCTGGGACCTCTCCTGTTCGGTATATATTTCTAGGAGGTACAGGCCAACACGGAAGGACTGTGGCTGACCAAGTTCGCAGATGACTGCAAACTGGGCGCTACAATTGACTCTCCAGCCGACACAAGCATCCTCCAAAAGGGCCTCATAGAAACAGACAACTAGTGCCAGAGCCATGGCCTCAAGCTAAACGCCAAAAAGTGTATAGTCATCCCCTTTGGCAAAAACAAAGTGCCCAAAAAATTACCACATAGGTGGTAATCCATTAAGTACGGAAGAAGTTATTAGGGACATGGGGACCCAAGTTGAAAGCAATCTCTCATTTGACAACCACATGGCCAAAGTAGTTAGAAAAACATTTTATATAGCCCACCTAATCATGAAGGGATTCACATCTAGATCAGGGGAGGTCATTGTGCCTCTTTACTCATCCCTCATCAGGCCCATAATTGAGTACAATGCCCCTTTTGGGATGTACCTTACCAGACACCTGCAGCAACTGGAAAGACCCCAAAAGTACCTCACCAAGAGGATCAAAGGGCTCAAACAGATGCCATATGCTGCCCGGTTAACAAAACTCCATACTCAGTGGCATACCGCCTGCTCAGAGGCGATCTGTGCCTGATGTATAACGCCATGTCCAACCAGGAATTAATGGACATGCTGCACCTCAGAAAATCCAAATCCCATCGAGCTACGCGCTCGAGAGACTTGAACCTCAGCAGTGACATAAATAGGACATGCTGGAGGGACAGATTCATAACCCAGAGGCTCCCTTCACTCTGGAATAAAATCCCAGTCCAGGTTAGGCAGAGTCCCTCATTGACTCTCTTCAAGAGGAATCTTGATGAGTGGATGGGGGATTGTAGGTTTACCCCGGGTATCACTTCTGTGTCACTGTTAGACAGAGGCACAGTATACTAACCTCGAAAAAGGGCATAGCAACATTAATTTAAAATGGGTGGCGAAGGACAAACACACTCTGGCTTGGCTTATAAATTCCCTAGGGCAGATAGCCTAGTATGAACCTATGAACCTATACCCACACCCCCAGGTTGTTGCCACAGCATGACGCATCACAGACTATCCACGTGCAACTTACAGTGGGTTAAACTGACTTCCAGTTCATAGCCTGCTACAGACCACCCTCCTAAACCCAGGTAACCCACTTGGCCTACTTAAGAACACATGAATATGTGCAGGTGTCTCCAAACAACAATATATTGGGCAGCTTCATTTACCCACACATAGACTGGGAGCATTACTGTAGCTCCAACACCCTAGGCGAAAGGTTCCTAGAATCCATACACTCAAATGCTATGGAACAACTTGTTACCACTCCCACAAGAGGGGAAAACATGCTGCACCTGATCATCACCAACGTGTGGACTATATGCTGCAGACCAGAAGTGTATCCCTCACTGGTAAGATGACACCATAGACTACTCTCACTGTATATTCACATACCAACCGCAGCCCCTGCACAGAAAACCACAGTCAAAAAGTTGTGTAATGCAAATTCCATGTATTCTCATGAGGCAGGCTTCACACATGGGTACTATTTAAGGTCACAGGTACATATGTCTATGTGACACACACATACCTCAAGTGTGCATTGAAATGACTGATATAATATATGTCATACAATATTAAGAGCAACACCCAACACACATAGACAAACTGTGTGAAAAAACACACGTGGCATTTGTAGGATTCAATCACCTACCTAACTATGTTATGACAATTGAGAGAGACGCATTAGCAGAGCACACTATTCGCATTACTGGGAGGTTTCCCTTCTCCTGCTATACTTATAGGGTGCTGACATCATCAGTGTTTAGAAAGAGGAATGTACATCATGTAGTGTGTTCTTCTAGTTGCCAAAAGGGACATTTCTTTCACACAGAATTGCACACGCACTAACCCCCCCCCCCCAAACACACACACACACACACACACACACACACTGAGCATTTGCAGGATTCAAACCCCTACCTAACTATATTATGACACTTGAGAGAAATGCATTAGCGGAGCGCGCTATTTGAATTACTGGACATCTTTTCTTCTCCTGCAGTATTTATAGGGTGCTGACATCATTATTTATAAAGAGGTATGTACATCTATTACTATCTGTCAGTAAGGGGGATAGCATATATATATGCATTAACAGACGCCTACTTCAGGGTCACATATGCACATCAGCACTGCCAGGTTATGTTTTATACTATGCTTCGTGACCACAGGACCTGTAACACACAACACAACCAGTTCAGACCACCCCTCCCATATCCAGGAACTACACTTTGCTTCCCTGGGAACAGTGTAGGATATGAAGGTGTTCACATACACCATTACAGTGGTTAACTTCAGGTACAGGTATATTGAGTGGGGGAACTACTCAGGCCTCAAAAACATCACCCTACAGCCACTACAATTTGTGAATCCATGTGCTATGGCAGGACCAATCACCACAGCCACAAGGGGGAATACATATTGGACCTGACCATCTGCAACATGGGGACTCTATGTTCCACACCAGAGGTAGACCACCATTGTTAATATCTGACCATAACCAACTTTCCTGGACATCCATATCCCATCCCCACCCCCAGGCAAGGAAGTCACTGCAAACAAAGTATTTATCAAAAGCAGACTTTGCACTTGTGAAGACTGGGGTGGAAGACTTCAAAGGACCCATGCTGGAGGATTATACAGGACACTCTGCATAATCCTTGACAATTGCATTCTATGAGCATACGGAAGGTTTGCATTGATCATGCTATCCCAAATAAACCCAAGACTCCTCCACAACAGGAGACCTGTCTGGTGTACACCAGCCATATATAAGCTGTACAACAGAAGGAGGGAGCTAATACATTACAGAGCAATATCCCACAGAGGGAGGACGTGTCTGAACAGTATTGGCAAGACACTTCAATCCCTCAAAATCATCACTTCAAAGTGTTGACAGTGAGATTGTCCAGACACTGCAGATAAGGCTCCCCTCAGTCTGTAATTGATGCCCAATTACTGTTATAAGTCCTCGCCAACCCTCTTCCAGCAAACTCCAGCCACATGAATGTGACATTGCAAATTCAACCCCTGGGATCTCCACTGTGTCCCTGCTTGATGGAGGCACAGCACACTAGCCTTAAACGGTGCATTCTGTGACCTACTTTACAGAGGCACAGTAGTCTACTGTACTGGGGAGGCAGACGCCAAACACACTCTGGCTAAGCTTATGTATTCCCTAGGGCAAACAGCCTAGTATTGACCTCAACACCCATATGTTTAATTTTCAGATGCACAATATTTGTTGCTGATAAACTGTTTGCAGGTCTTTATTGCCATAGCTTTCCCTGCTTCTATGAACAACTTGTGGATCTGTGGAAGATGTTTGAATATGAGAGGGATCCACTATTTTACTTATGTCTCTGTTGTCATTTAACTGTGTGCACTGGGCAGATTGCTGTATTGTGGGAGGTTCCTGGCTTAACACATACAAATGCCAGATATGTGTGGCCAACTGCTAAACTGAGACATGACCTAAGTGTGTGAGCATGCCCAGTTCAGGCTTTCCATGGCTTGTTGCCTGACATATGTCTCATTTATCAAAGTGTGCGGGCATGCCCAGTGTGAGCTTTCCATATGTTGAAATCTGAGGTCCACCACATTTGTGGTTGTGTGTGAACTTCAACAATATTTCACATTTATAGTTGTGTGTTGGAAGTCATGTTGTGTTCTTACTGCCCAACTGCTTTGTGTCTGAACCCAACAGGGATTATACTGTGCCCACAGGGTTTCCATGGGATAGTTTGCATACAGTTGTCAACATCCTTTCATACTGACCAAACACTGTAATATCGTATAGTGTACTGGTTCAGTACTTTCACTGTGGTGGACAGTATCCTGGGTTTCAGTCCTATCACTGCTTTAAATATTCATAGTGAGCACACCAGACTGGTTAAGGGCCAGTTGTGCAAATATGACCATGTTGCATTTTGTTCAGATATGGACTACTTAAACCAGGCTTGTCCAACATTGGTAGTGTATTCTGCAACTTGGGTGGACATTGACAAACACTAGCTATGTGCCCTAGGCCATTTCTAATGCTAGTCAGAGAGTGTGTTTGTCCTTCAACACACATTGTAACTGGAGTTTGCCATGACATATTTCAAGGTTAGTATACTGTGCCTCTGTCTACCCGTGACATAAAAGTGATACCCAGGGTAAACCTACCATCTCCCATCCACTCGTCAAGATTCCTCTTGAGGAGAGTCAATGAGGGACTCTCTGGCTAACCTGTACTGGGAGTTTACTCAAGAGTGGAGGGAGCTTCTGGGTTATGGATCAATCACTACAGCATGTCCTATTTATGTCAGTGCTGGGGTTCAGGTCTCTCATGTGCATAGCTCACTGGCATTCAGATTTTACAAGATGCAGCATGTTCATTGATTCCAGCTTGGACATGGCTTTATACATCAGGAACAGATTGCCTCTGGGCAGGCAGTATGGCACTGTGTGGAGCTGCAGTTTGTTTAATCAGGCAACACATGACATCTGTTAGAGCTGTTTGATCCTCCTGGTGAGGTACTTTTGGGGTCTTTCCAGTTGCTGGAGGTGTCTGCTGAGGTACATCCCACAGGGACCATTGTACTCAATTGTAAGGCTGATGAAGGATGACTGAAGAGGCACGATGACCTCCCCTGATCTAGAGGTGAATACCTTCATGATTAGGTGGGTATATGGTATGTTTCTGTAACCACTACAGCCACATGGTTGTCAAATGAAAGATATCTATCAACTTGTGTCCCCAGGTCTCTTATTACTTCTAAAGTACTTAATGGGTTAACACCTATGTGGTAATTGGTGGGCACTTACTGTTTTTCCAAAGGGGATGACTATACACTTTTCTGCATTTAGCTTGATGACATGGCTCTGACACCAGTTGTCTATTTCTATGTGGCCCTTTTGTAGGATGCTTGTGTCAGTTGGAGGGTCAGATATGGTGCCCAGTTTGTAGTCATCTGCAAACTTGTTCAGACACAGTCCTTCCATGTTGGCCTATACCTGTGGGAAATATATACCAAACAAGGGAGGTCCCAGGACCGAGCCTTGTAGGATGCCAGTTGTAGCTGGTTTGTAGTCTGACATGGCTGCAGCATTTCTGACCATGTCAGTTCTGTCCTTGAGCTGGATTGCAACCCATCTACTGACATAGGGGTTTATATTTAAGCTGGTGAGCTTATCTATAATGAACAAGTGGGGTATTGTATGGAAGGCTTTTGCAAGGTCCAGATAGGCTGTGTGGACCACATTCCCCTCATCAATGGCCTTGTTGACTGTTTCAAATGAGTCAAACATGTTTAAGGGGCAGGATCTGCCCTTAAGAAAGCCACACTGGGTAGGGTCCAGTGTCTGTAGGTCCCCAATATCTTTATTTCTGAGGTCCATGATGATCCTTTCCATAGCTTTGCAGACCAAGCTTGTCAGGATTCTGGGGTGATAGTTTGCAGTATCCATTCAGGCACCACCTTTGTGGAGAGGGACCACTGTTGCTGTACACTGCTCTTTGGGTACATATCCTGTGGTAAGGCTGAGATTGAGCAGTAGTGTTATTTGGCGTTCCATTCTTCTTGGAGTTCATGTTGGACGCAGCCCAGGACACCATCTCGTACCATTGATGCTGTGTGTTTTGCTTTTAAGATGCTGGCTGTTACCTCAGCATCTGCAATGTCAGGGGGCCAGCACTCTGCTGGGATAGATATTTGGCATTTTGGTGGGGGGGAGTTTGCACTGAACCTGTCAGGTTGGATGTTGGCAATGTGTGTGGGTTTGGTGTATTGTTTGTAATATTTGAGTAATTCAGAGCATATCTGTGAATTCCCACCAAGGTTCCTACCATCAGTTAAGAAAGCCTTGTGATTATCCTTAGTGTCCTGTACAATTTGTATCTTCATAGGTTCATAGGTTCATACTAGGCTATCTACCCTAGGGCATTTATAAGCCTAGCCAGTGTGTGTGTGTGGCTTTCACCACCCCTTGCAATGTGAATATTATGCCCATTTAGGGTTTACTTTACTGTGCCTCTGTCTAGACGTGACACAGTGATGACCCCCGATGTAAATCTACGGTCTCCCATCCATTCGTCAAGATTTCTTTTGAAGAGAGTCAGTGAGGGGCTCTGCCTAACATGGACTGGGATTCTGTTCCAGAGTGTAGGGAGCCTCTGGGTTATGAATCTGTCCCTCCAGCACATCCTATTTATTTATGTGTTGAGGATGAAATCTCTCGCTCTCGCGGCTCTGTTGGATTTGGATTTTCTGAGGTGAAGCATGTCCATTAATTCTGGATTGGACATGGCCTTGTACGTCGGGCATACATCGCCTCTGAGTAGGCAGTATGTGACTGAATACAGCTGGGGTTTCTTCAGCCGGGCAGCATATGACAAATGTTTGAGACCCTTTATCCTCTTGGTGAGATACTTTTGGGGTCTTTCTAACAGCTGCAGGTGTCGGGTAAGGTACATCCCAAATGGGGCATTGTACTCAATTATGGGCCTGATAAGAGAAGAGTATAGGGGCACAATGACCTCTCTTGATGTAGATGTGAATCCTTTCATGATAAGGTGGCCAATATAGAAGGTCTTCCTAGCCACCTTGGCAATGTGAGTGTCAAATGAGAGGTTACTGTCCACTTGTGTCCCTAGGTCCCTGATTCCTTCTTCCGTACATAATGGATTACCACCTATGTGGTAATTTGTGGGTACCTTGTTTGGTATTTGAAGATACATTCATACTCTCCAGTGTCTTCAGGAAGGCTGAGTGGGGTTCCTGGGTTTGAGAGGGTGGTCTGTAGCATGCTACAAACTGTACAGCAGTTTTGCCTACGGTTAGTTGCACATGGATGGTCTCCGATGCTTCGTGTGTTGTCAGTAACTTGGAGGTGTGGGTATCTTTGATGAATATGGATACTCCCCCTCCTCTTGTGGTTTGGTCCAGGTTTTGGGGCCGAAAAGCATGATATGAGGTATAACCTGGTAGTGCTGGGGTGCTCTCAGGAGCCTTGAAGCAGGTTTCTGTCACTGCACAGACATTGATGTTCTCCATACTGGGGAGGGCCTCGAGAGCATGCATCTTGAGGTTTAGACTTCTGGCGTTGAGCAGCATTACCCTTATTTTTTTCCACTTATGTTTTCTAGGGAGGTGGGTTTGTCTTTTGAGCCTTGCCTAAAAAGGCACTATGGAGGTGGCAAGAGCCTTAGCCAATATCCAGAAGCCCAGGGGTGACAGGTGCAAGCCATCCCTGGCAAAGCAGCGTGGCTTGTCAAGCATGTCATCCCAAGCAGACAGACATTGGATCCCCTTGGAATGACACCAGTAATTGAGCCAATTGTTAAAGCTGACCATTCTGTGTTTGTACTGTGGCATCATTCTTGGTGAGGGTAAGATGCTGCTCAGGGTCAGGGTCATACCAACTTGGGCTACATAATCAGAGAGCTCCTCTATGTCTCTTTTCATGTAGTCCAGGGAGGTATGTCTCAGGTCATTCACACCAGCATGGACAATGACTGAGTCATATTTGTACTTGCTTTGGAGTGATTTGAGTGCTTGTGTTATGTGGCGGATTGTAGCGCCCCACAGGTAGCTTACTGTAACCTTTTCCTTGTTCAGTCTGGTGAGCGGGACATCAGTGTGTCTGACTATGGAATCACCTATTACAAGTGTATCAGGCATGTTGTTTGTCCTTAAGGGCTGTGACTGTTTGGCACACTGACTTTGTGAACTATGTGTTGCATGTGCTATGTTTTGAGGTAGTGGTTGCTTGGGTGTCTGCTTTGGAGGCCTCTGTTGATTTGGTAGATTTTTAATTAGAGCCTCCGGGAATGTTTTTGTGTGTTTATGTCTTTGGTTTGCAGTTGTGATAGGTCTATGTGAGACTTGGTTTGTGGTGTGTGTGGTTACCTTCTCCTCCTGACTGGTTTTGCCAGTACTGAGTTGAGAGAGCTCGGCCTCCAGTTTGGATAAATAGTTGCATCTCTCACATATATTTGTATTTGTTGGGGGGATAAGGGGGTTGTCTGTGTACATGGGGCAGGTGTAACATTGCCTCAAGATTTCCAGATTCAACATGTTGTAGCTGGCCTTAGTGGATTTTATGTGTGGCCATAGTTTTTTGCCATAACACTGATCAGAGATTACTTCCCTTTTTGGGTTTTGTTCTATCATGTAGTAGCTTCCGCCTTCTCTTGCATGGTTTGGTAATGGCTGGGGTCCATCAGGCCAGATGCCTGCGTGTATGGAATTGGGTCTTGGTTTTATTTGGGATTGCATAATCCATGCATTCCTGAAAGTGTTCATAGAATGCATTTATAAAGGGTTCTGAGGTGTGGCCCATATTTTCCACAGGCACAAGGCCTTTAATGGATTCCACATCAGTTTGGAGGAGTGCAACATTTGCTTTACACATGTTTTTCACTGTGGTTTTCTGCCCAGGGACTGGGATCAGGATGTGAATATCCAGTGTGATTACTCTATGGTCTGATCTTACCAGTGAGGGATACACTTCTCATCTGGGCATAGAGTACCCATGTTGCTGATTATCACATCCAGTATGCTTACCCTCTTGTGGGAGTGGTAAGTTGTTCCTGAGCATTTTGGTTTATGAATTCTAGGAACCTTTGGCCTAGGGTGTTGGAGCTAGAATAATGCTCAAAGTCTATGTTTGAGTATTTTCAGTCGCCCAATATAATGTTGTTTGGAGAGACCTTGATATTTTCATGTGTTCCGAAGTAGGCCAAGTGCTGTTCCTGGCGTTAGGAGGGTGGCCTGTAGCAGGCTACAAACTGGGAGGCAGTTTTAGCCACTGTTACTTGGCCGTGGATAGTCCATGCTGCTTCTTGTTGTGGTACCAACCTGGGGGTGTGGTTATCCTTGACAATTATTGATAGGCACCCTCCTTTTGTAGTTTGTTCCATGTTTTGGGGCTGTAAAGCATGGTATGAGGTTTGACCTGGTATTGTTAGGGTGCTCTTGTGAGCCTTGACCCAGGGTTCTGTTACAGAACAGATATCAACATTCTCCCTGCTGAGGAGAGTTTGGACTGCATGCATCTTGCAGTTTAGACTTCTGGCATTGGGTAGCATTACGTCTAGGTTCTTATCCCATGTGATACCTCTGGAGGTGGGTTTGTGTTTTGAGCCTTACCTATTCAAGGCATGGTGGGGGTGACAACAGCCTTTGCCAGTATCCAAAAGGCCAGTAGTGATAGGTGCATGCCACCCCTAGCAGGTGGAGCATCATGTCTTGCTCAGCATGTCATCCCAGGCTGACACACATTGGATCCCCTTTGACTAACAGCAATACTTAAGCCAATTATTGTGATTGATCATCTTGTCTTCATATTGTGGCATCATGCTTGGTGAGGGTAGGATGTTAGTCAGGGTCATCAAGTTTGCATATACTACATGGTGTTACATTGCTTAACACATGGCAATCATGCCTCAGGTGGTGCTGCAGGGCTGTCTATGTTGGATGCACATACTACACTCCCTGTACATGTTTGAAAGCAGGTTGTGTCAACTTAGGCATCCCGTTTACTATATGTGTGAGTCAGAGAGAGGTATCATTTCCAGGGTTCCTACTGAGCCAGTGTATGTGCTATGCATTGCCTCTTTGCCAAGGCCAAGGCATACTGGGCACACCTCCTTCTGCCTACTGGGGCAGGCTCAGGTTGTTCCTCCTCCGAGTCACGCTCTGCCTGTGATTGGCTTGGCAATGGTGGGGGGCTGTTTGGCCCAGCCCTATGCTGGGCCTGCTGCAGCTGTTTTCGCAGAATCATATTATGTAGCATAGCACATACCATGACAATTTGGGTACATGTAGTTGGTGAGTACTGCAAGGCTCCACCAGATGTGTCCAGGTACTGGAACCGGAACTTGAGCAGCCCAAACACACACTCGATTACATTTCGTGTTTGTGCGTGTGCCTCATTATGGCGTTCTTGTTTAGGTGTGTGTGCATTTCTGATGGGTGTCATCAGCCATGGCTCCAGTGCGTAGCCAGCATCCCCCACTAAGTGACCATGTGGGATGTCCCCATTGGCAAATGTCTGGTACAGCTGCGTCAAATGCCAGATATGGGAATCATGGTAGCTTCCAGGGCAGCCAGCACACACATTCATTATTATGCCCTGGGCATCACACACGACCTGGCAGTTGATGGAGGGCAAGCCCTTGCGGTTAATGTAGGCCCTACCCCGCTCACCAGCTGGTGCTTTGATGCGTATATGCGTGCAGTCTATTGCACCCACTACCTCAGGGTATTCCGCTATTTGCTGGAAGAGACGCATATTGCTGGCCAATACCTCATGGGAATTGGGGAAATATACATGATCACCGACATGTGCTGACATGGCATCCAGGAACTGGTGCAGTACCCTGGATGCTGATGCCTGTGATATCCCCATCATATCACCAGTTGGTCTCTGGAAGGTACATGTTGCTAGTATTCTTAGGCCAACACATACCTTGGTTTCCACTGGGATGGGTTCCCCCCTGTTGGTTCTGTGTGTGAGGTGTGGCCTGCACAGCTCAACAATTTGCTGTAGGAGGTCTCTGTCCACTCTATAGCGCTCCACTATCTCCAGCTCATGTAACCCCTGGTAGGTGACCCTGGGCCTGTACACTCTTCTCCGTCTCCTCACTGTGGGTTGTCCGGCAGCATTTGCATAGTCACCACCCTCAGCAAGTTGCATATATCTCCTTATAACAGCTATGGCAGCCCCTAGCATTTTTGGTCTGAGTGAAGCTTTTTCAGTTTTCACTTCTAATAGCTTACTCCTCTGTTGCAGTGTCTCTTGAGAGAAACATACTGCATTGTTGTTTGCAGAGTTTTAAGTGCTGGGCTGGGCTACTGTTTTGCCTGTGTAATTGCCTGCTTCTGATTGTTTTCACCTGCTAGCTCTGCCAGTATTCCCTGCTAGCTTCCTACTATTTCTCCTTCTTCCTTTTTCCCTTCTGGTTCCTCAGGGGGGAGCGACGCGCATACCAGCGAAAACACGCTCACAGTGGCTAACACGCGCGCACACATGCTTAGACAGGCTACAATCTGCTTATTTGGGTTAAAACGCGTGCACCCCAGCGGAATCAAGCTTACAGGTCTTTAAACAGGCTCCTACATGCTTACTCTGCCTTAAACGTGTGCACTCATGTTTACACGCACGCACTCTATCTTACTCGTGCCTACCAGCGCGCACGCACGCGCATGCACGCCCAGCAAGAAACTTTGGTGTTATCCATAGTGTACACCTTCCATTTCTTGGCTTTCCCATGCCTACTTGTTGACACTCCTCTTTCCATGCTGTGTGACTGACATCTTTTACATGCCACTGTGCTCCAATGAGCTTCATTTCTTTCATACATTCCCCCCTGTGATTTCACCTATCTCCTACTCTGTTACTCCCCCTTATCCTACTCCTACACTGCACGGAATGTGCTCATTTGCTATGTGACAGTACGATTCACTATCCTACCACTCATTTACATAGGATTGCCTACTAATGCCTAGTTACATGTCTTACACTCAGCTTCCCCCCTTAGCAACCCCTACTCGGTGGCCATGTAGTTTTCAGCCTGCTATTCCCTTACATTGTAAATTCATGCTTTTCTGTTATTTTATAGCGCAGCCCATTTGCGCGGCGCTGTGCTACGTTTAAACATCGGCGATTGCCGAAAAAGAAAAAAACATTTTTATTTTATTTTTGCATCGGGGTACGTTGCCAGTGGCCACATATTTGGCCATTGGCATGCTGCCTGGAACATTTGCAACCTTTATTTGGAGCTGACAAAGCTCCATTGTGTTATTTGCAGAACAGTACTCAGTTGTCAACTGAGTACATTTCTGCAGATAACACGGCTCTTACACGGGCAGGTTTCTGCTTCCTGGATCGTGAAATTACCTCATTTGCATGCCTTTTGGCTGCAAGTGAGGTAATTAGCATATCCACGCCCTGTCCTTGTAAGAACCATTTTAGGTGCTCTCTTACACGCACATACAGGCTGTTCCTTGATAGCGATGGCTGCATGGAGTCTTACACTACTCTTAGACTCCGTGCAAGTCATCGTGAATCCTGCCCTATGTCTTCCCATTTTTTCTTTGCCACTTTTTTATTTTCATTTCCTTTTGTATTTACATTTCTTTTTTGGATTGCCTTGTCTTGTCCATACATTGCTATTATAAACAATATATACAATAGTATCAATCAAAATGCATATGATTATCAACATGCACCCCCAAAGCTTGCACCTTCATGTTTGAGGTCTAGTTTCCTCTGTTTTTTCTGTCTTCCTTCCAAATGGGTATATCAGCATCTAGAAACAAATTTAAACAGGCTGTTACTTTCCTGACACTGTTTGACTTTTATTAACTTACACTGACCTCTATGAACCAACATGGTGTTCTGCTTTTGCTTGGATATCCCCTGATGTTAAGTTGTCTATCTCGCCTTCATTCTTGCTGGATGGGTTCGGAGCTGATCCTCGGCTCCGACTCGGCCACTCTAAAAGCTCGAGAGTTGGTTCCACCGGCTCGAGGCTCCCCCTATATCCCACAATGCTAGGCGAGAGTTACCTCAGATCTCGTTTGCCGCTACAGCGATCGAGGTGTGTTTTCTACCGGCTCCAGGTTAGTAAAAGTTAGAATAGTTTAAATTCTTTAACTTAGACTAGTTTAGTGTACTTTTCTTCCCCCTTAGTGTACTGGACTTACTTATCCCTTACTACCTTAGTTTCCAGCCCCCTCCTTTTATAAAGAACATATAGTTCTTCCCTAAGGCCTTCGGCCCTTCCTCCCTTTCCTTAGGGTGTGTGTGTGTTTACTTAGGGACTTTTATTAACTTACCTTTAGTTTAAATAATTCCCTTTTAATCCTATCAGTGTAATCTGTGTGTGTGTGTTTTTGTGTGTGATTACACTTTAGGTTCCTTGAGTATGTCCAAGGATACAAAGGTCTCAGCCTTCAAGAAGTGTGACTCGTGCTGTCAGAAAATGTCTCTGACAGACGGTCACACTTCTTGTGTGTACTGCCTGGGACCTTTACACCTGCAGGACTCTTGTGCTGTATGCCATGGCTTCAGCCCTAGAGTCCTGCAGGAGAGAAAAAATAAACTCATTTTGAGGGGTTTAATTAAGCCTGAAGGTTCCTTCCTGTGTCTTCTGGGAAACCTTCTAAGGCTTCTAAGACCTCGGCTCCAGCTTCAGAGTCGAGGCCTAAGGCTTTGAAGCCTACTGCTTCATCGGCTCCGGCTGGAGCCGGTGAGTCTGTGACTGCTGTTTCAGTGGTTTCCTCAGCTCCGGCCGGAGCCGAGGCATTAGAGAGTCATGGGTCGGCTCCGATCATACCATCGGAGCCGACATCTAGAAAGAGATCGAGGTCACCGTCCCTTGGCTCCGTTCATTCGGCTCCAGCGTCTCCCCTGCTGTCTGAACGGAGCCATAGATCTCACTCCTCCAGGTCATCGAGGCTCTCAGATCACGACCTCCAGAGGGTAGTGAGTAGACTTTTGAAGTCCGAGGCACTGGCCCAAATGCTCCAAAGTCCGACTCATCAGTCGATGCCTCAGCTTGTTCCAATTAATATTCCTCCTCCGACTCCTTTGAGCTCGGGCGCCTCGAACCGAGACTGTGGTAGCGTCGGAGCCGATACATTTGTCTTTGGCTCCGTCGTCGGCTCTGATTTCTTCCTTTGAAGAATCTCGGTGCTGGGCTTCCCTCGTTGGCTCCGAGGGGGTGAGTGGCATCGGACCCTTGTCCGACCCCCCTCTCCCTCTCGGTGCTTCGGCGCTGGTGAGTTCGGCTCCGACATCGGCCTCGGAGCCATCTCTGTCGGTGCTGAGGGAGGTTCTCAGCTTCTCGGAGTGGGGACCTCTGGCTCTGCCTGACAGGGGTGCATTCGAGGTCATGCGGAGTGTGTTGGAACCTTGTTCGACTCCACAGTCGGCTCCGTCCGCCCCTCCCACTTCGGTGCCTTTGGTTATGTCGACTCACTCCCTCATCCCAGACCGCAGAGAGCAAGCTCCTCAAGAATCCCCTGTGGGGATCTCATCCTCTTCCGAGGCCTCTCCTGAATTGGCAGGGGAGCCCCCTAGGAAGAGAAAGTGTAAGAGGAAGCACTTAGACTCACCTGAGTCTGTCACCTCTGGCACAGATTTAGAGGATTCTGAGGGTTCCCCACGTTCCCCTTCTGAAGATGTCTCTTTCGCAGACATTCTAGAGATCCTGAAACAGAGGGGAAATTGGCCAGCCCTTAACCCTTCGGAGGATGAATCTGTGTATCTTGAGGCGTTTGGCTCTCGCCCTTCCACCTCCTGGGTGTCCCCCCCCTTTGATCCCCTCATGCAGGTGGTTGCAAAGAAGGCCTGGACGGCTCCTGATTCAGTGGACCCTACCCCCAGGAGACCCTCCAAATTTATAACAGCACCAACTGACAAGCAATTTCTCACAAAAGGTGTTTCTGTGGATGCTATGGTGGTAGCTGCTGCCACCAAGAAGGAACTAGCTGATCCTTCGGTGCCTGTCCATCCACCTAACAAGGAATCCAGGTCTATGGACAGGTACGGGAAGCGGATGTTCTCGTCAGCGACCTTTGCAATGCGTTCGCTGAACTACCTATGCCATTTTACTCGCATTCAAAGGGACTTGATCAAGGAAGCGAGTGATATGTTGAAGGATCCTACAGCTGTGGGTTTTCAGGACAAGATGAACACTCAGCTGGCTACCCTGAACTCCATAGCTAACTCCTCCATGCGCCTCCTTTCTTATGCGGCTGATGGAGTGAGCAGGGCCGCAGGGACAGGTGTGGCCTTACGCAGGCACGCCTGGATGCGGTTATGCAACTTTGCGGACCCCTTTAAAACGTCTTTCACTAATTCCCGTTTGATGGATCATCTCTTTTGGTCCTCAAGTGAAAGAAACCTTGACTAGGTGCGAGACAGATGGCAAGACTCTTTCTGCCGTCGGAGTCCGTTTTTTCTACTCCTTCTAGGCCTTACCCCAAAGGCCAGAAAAGTGGGAAAATGTGGTTCCGTAAACAATCTCAAGGGACTTCGCCTGACGCACAAAGTCGGTTCCCGCCAGAGGCAGAGGGGGGAACAACAATGGTAGACGCCCTAGAGGCAGGGGGGTCCGCAGAACCAGGGCAATCGGGAAGTCTTCTCTGATAAGCCCTTTCAGCATCCCTGAGGTGTTGCCCGACTGCCTACCTTCGGAGGCAGTCGGGGGAAGATTGTCACTGTACCCAAAAGCCTGGCTATCCCTGACTCAAGACAAATGGGTACAGTCCATCATTTCCGAGGGCTATTCCATTCCCTTCTTTCGCATTCCAAACCAGTCAAAAAAATCCCTTCCAGATGTTCCACCCGCTCAAAGGGATCTTGCAGCTTTGGAAATTTCAAAGCTGCTTGCAAAAAGAGCAATTCAGCCAGTTCCAGCAGACCAGCAAGGATCCGGAATCTACTCCAGGTTCTTTTTAGTTCCAAAGAAAACAGGGGACTGGAGACCAATTTTGGATCTCAGTATCTTGAACAAGTCAGTCAAGAAAACAAGATTTCGGATGGTCTCGCTGCAGTCCATCCTTCCCCTTTTGGGAAAGGGAAGCTGGATGTGCTCTATAGATCTTCAGGATGCGTACTATCACATAAAAATGAAAAGACGCTCAGAAGATTCCTCCGCTTCAGGCTGGGAACCAGTCATTTTCAATTCAGGGCCCTGCCCTTTGGTCTCACCACTGCCCCCGGTGTTTACCAAATGCATGGCAGTGGTAGCTTCTCACCTGAGACGACAAGGATTCCAGGTGTTTCCATATTTGGACGACTGGCTCCTTACAGCCCCCACCAAGCATCTTCTTCTAATGGCCAGGGCCTAGACCTTTCGCACTTGTCAAATTTAGGCATTTCAATAAATTTCAAAAGTCTGTTTTGTTGCCTTGTCGTACTATTACCTTCATAGGCAAATCTAGACACAATCAACATGTCTGGGAGACTAACAGATCAGAGAATAACAGACATACACAAATGCTCTAGCTCCCCTACAGCAGCAACAGAATCAAGGCGAGGTTAGTTCTGAAAGTGTTGGGGATTATGGCGGCTGCCATACCTCTGCTTCCATTAGCCAGATTCCACATGAGAATCCTTCAATGGATGCTCTTCACGCAATGGTCGTACCAGCAACTTCCAATGTCTCACACCATTATAATCACGCAAACATGCAGAAATCATCTTCTGTGGTGGATGTCTTCCCTCAGCTCTTATTGGGAAGACCCTTTGTTCCTTCCTCCGGTTGCTACTTTGACAACGGACGCCTCCCTGATCGGGTGGGGGGGGCATTATCAGGGCAGAACTGTCCAGGGCACATGGCAACCAGACGAATGCCACTTGCACATAAATGTTCTAGAGATGAGAGCAGTGCTTTTAGCGTTGCAAGCCCTTCAAGACTCTCTTCCCTTGGGAACGATAGCAATCCAGACGGACAATATGTCCGTAGTGTGGTATATCAACAAACAAGGCGGAACCAGGTCCAACACGCTGTGACGAGAAGCACTCAGACTGTGGCAATGGGCGATTTCTTCTCGGCGTTTTCTGATAGCAATGCACATCCCCGGAAGTCCAATCAAATCGCGGACAAGTTGAGCAGAGCTATCCTCATGCCTCACGAGTGGTCTCTGAAAGACTCTGTTGTGAGAGAAATTTTTCTCAAGTGGGGCCAGCCTTGCTGCGACCTTTTTGCTACTCCCCAAAACAGCAAGTGCAGAGATTTTTTCACCCTATTCCCGTTACCAGGCCAACCCAGCAGAGGCGCTCTAGTCCAAGTTTGGCCCCGGGGACTTCTGTATGCATTTCCTTCCCACTAATCTCTCAAGTAATACAGAAAGCTATCGCTCAGAAGGCTTCATTGATCCTCATTGCTCCGTACTGGCCTCGACAGGTTTGGTTCCTCTTTCTACATCAGTTTCTGTTGGAGCGACCTTGGCATCTGGACCTAGTTCCAGATCTTTTGATCCATCAGTCGGGTGAGTTTCATCGCTCCCTTCCTCTCTGAACCTCACTGCTTGGTTCCTCCAATTCCAACTTTAGCCAGGCTTCCTCAAATATCTCACTCTGTTCGAGATATTTTGATAGCTTCCCATAAATCTTCCACTCGAAAGATTTATTTGAGTAAGTGGAAACGTTTCGCCTATTGGGCTCAAGGAAGGGACATAGATCCTTTCACTGCTTCCATCCAAATGGTCCTTGATTTTCTAGCTGAACTCTTCCATGCAGGTTCATCTCCTTCTACTCTTAAAGTTCAATTGGCAGCTATTTCTAACTTTCATGTGGGCATTTCAGATTCTGCCATCATGTCCCACAAGCTTTGCAAAGCCTTTTTGAAGGGAGTTTTTCTACTCAGACCTCCGGTAAGAAATCCTCCTCCTCCTTGGGACCTAAATTTAGTTCTCAGTTCTTTAATTCTCTCCTTTCGAACCTGCATCCTCCTGTTCTTTAAAATTACTATCATGGAAGACTCTCTTTCTAGTAGCTATTACTTCAGTTAGAAGAGTTTCAGAACTTCATGCACTCAGCTGTCGACCTCCTTATCCGTTGTTCCATAAGGACAGAGTATCCTTACGAACCAACCCGTCCTTTTTACCTAAAATAGCCTCCACAGCTAACCTAAATCAAAGCATTGACCTCCCGGTGTTTTTTCCAGAATATTCTAACAGATCTGAACAAAGATTACATTGGCTAGATGTTCATCGTCAGTTAAGGTACTATTTGGATAGAACAAAACAATTCAGAAAATCTGACCAGCTGTTCGTCTCTTATGCAGAAGGCAGAAAGGGACTTTCAGTTTCAAAGGTATCATTATCCAGATGGCTAACATCCCTGATTTCCCTTGTTTATGAAATTAGACACCAAAAGCTGCCTAGCAAACCTAAAGCCCATTCTACCAGAGCCTTGGCTACTTCTATAGCCTTCCAAGATAGACTGCCTATTGACACCATTTGTGCAGCGGCTACTTGGGCTACTCCTCACACTTTCATTTCTCATTATAAGTTGGATTTAGCCTCTAGACATAGAGCTAACTTTGGTTCCACTGTTCTCAAGAGTCTGTTCCGTTAGGCCACCGGGACAAGGTGCTAGGGACGCGGTCCCATCCAGCAAGAATGAAGTAGATAGACAACTTAACATATAGAAGTTATGTTCTTACCATAACGCTCCATGTTAGTTGTCTTCTTCTCGCTTCTTCTTGCGTCCCACCCTCCTTCCCCCTGGCCTGGACAGACCTAGAGGAGTTTTGATTGTGACCTCTCTTTCTACCACCTCTTTACTTTAGGTATATGCTCTGCTGTGCATATTTCCTGGATCAGGATGTAGGTCACCCTTCTTCTCCCTTGTTTATAGAGGTGGACTTTGTTACTAGTTATTTTACTACTATTATAGGCAGTGCCTAGCTTACAAACGAGATCTGAGGTAACTCTCGCCTAGCATTGTGGGATATAGGGGGAGCCTCGAGCCGGTGGAACCAACTCTCGAGCTTTTAGAGTGGCCGAGTCGGAGCTGAGGATCAGCTCCGAACCCATCCAGCAAGAAGAAGGCGAGAAGAAGACAACTAACATGGAACGTTATGGTAAGAACATAACTTCTATTTTCCTAGGGTTAATCTTTTCCTTGTTTACCTTCTGTACTCTGTATACTAATGGCCCTATCTGTTCTGTCACCTCATAGGGACCGTGCCAGTTACTATCCCATGGTCCCCCTTTCTGGAAGTTTTTTTTATAAGCACCTCATCTCCGCACTGTAGTTTCATTTCTGTGGGAAGCACTGGCATTCCCTTCCACAGGCGGAAAATCTGTTCTCTAGCTATAGTGTCACATACCCATTGTATATCTTTCAACCATTTTTGGTGTTCTACTGCTGTCAGTAACAGTTGATTATCCACCATTTCTGGGTCACAAGGAAGTGTGAGGGGCATTTTCCTCCCTGTCATCAACTCAAAAGGTGAAATTCCTGTTTTACTGTTAGGTGTAGCCCTAATGCCTAAAAGAATGCCTGGCAAATATCTCACTCAATCCTTGCCTTTTTTCCAAACATGCCTTTTTTAACCTTTCTTTGATTGTCCGATTCATCCTTTCAGCAATACCGTTGGATTGTGGATGATATGGAACATGAAACCTGTGCTGAATCCCCAACAACTTGCACAAATGCCACATTATTTGGCTTGTAAACTGGGGTCCATTATCTGATTCTATGACCCAAGGTTATCCCCAGTGAACAAAAATGTTTTTTCCACAATGCCTCTGCCGTGGTTTTAGCTGTCATACTCTTGGTGGGAATTACTTCTACCCTCTTTGAAAACACATCAACCACCATTAACAGATATCTGTATCCCCCTTTAGCAGCTGGGAGGGGCCCTGCATAGACTACTTGGATAGCGTACCATGGCCCATCTGCCACTGGTAGTCTATGCAATTGAGGATATGAAGTTGTTCTCTCTCGACGTTCATTCTTACAGATGGGTTCAGAGCCGATCCTTGGCTCCAAGTCGGCTTACTACAAAGCTCAAGTTCTTCAGACAGCTTGAGTTTGAATCCCTTTCCCATGATGCACCTTGAGTTACCCCAGATTTAGTTTGCTGCTGCAACAGATTGGAGGTTTCCAAGCACAGCTTGGGCCAGTATAGCTTTTTCTAGAAAACTTTCTAAATTTTTTTCTCTTATATTAATAGTTATTGATAGTCATTCTTGGTGTGCCTTATATAGATTATTAGTATAGTGTTTTACAAGCATTTATAGATAGTTAAATTTGGTGTGTGTGTATGTGTGTGTGTGTGTGTGTGTGTGTGTGTGTGTGTGTGTGTGTGTGTGTGTGTGTGTGTGTGTTTATACATTTATATAGCCCATTTGTTCCATTTAGGAGCTATTTACAGTTTATATTATAGTGTACTCTAAAATTGTAGTTTGTGTGTGTGTACTTTCTTGTTAAATAACTCAAGTATTTTTGGTATAGTAGACAGTGTCATGGCTGACCAGGATAAAAACAAGCATCCCAAGTTGGGCTTTAAAAAATGTCCAAAGTGTGGACAAAAGATGTCAGTGACAGATAGTCACGTAAATTGTGTTTACTGTCTCGGAGTCTTGCACTTGCAAGAGAGATGCTCCATTTGCCATTGTTTTTCTAGCAGAGTTTTACATGAGAGAAAAAGAAAACTCATTGATAGAGGACTTTTAAAATCTTCCTTTCAGGAAGCTTTGAGTGACCAGGATAAATCTAGCCAGTCTCCCAAGTCTTCAAAGTCTTCTAAGGCTTCTTCTACTGATGTGACAAAATCTAAAAAAAATGTCTACATCACTCCACAGCCTTCAGAGCCGAGCCTCCTGTCTTTTCAGAGCCATTCCCCAGTGCTGGAACCGGTCTCTGAAGTATTAAAGTTTCCCATTCTCCAGTCGGTACCACCCTCCATACATTCATCTCGGTCCTTGGAGCCTATCCGATTTGGATGTGGATCGTGTGGTGCAGAAGTTGCTACAGGCACCGGCGTTTGCTAAGTTTTTATCGACTCCAAACCAAGTAGTCTCAGAAATGAAGACTGTTATGCCATCGACATCTTTTCCTCCTCCGAGCCATACTGGTCCTTCAGAGCTGGAGGAGTTGAAGCTGATGATTGTTGAGCCTACAGAGCTGACGCCTGCTCCAGTGCCATCGGTTGTGTTTACTCGGACTTCCTCGGCACCCATCGAGGAGTCTAAGAGCCGACACTCTCCGGTCAGGTCCAGGGAGAATAGTTGGACTGACCTGTCGGTTCCGACTTTGTCTGTTGGGGCCTCAGCTTGGATGAGTTCGGCTCCTGCCTCTGGTTTAGAGCCCACTGTTCCAGTGCCAAGGGGATCAGTTGATGTAATGTGATCCTATCTCGCCTACATTCTCTACAGATGGGTTCGGAGCCGATCCTCGGCTCCGACTTGGCCGCTATACAATAGAACGCAGTCTGTTATTGGCTGAGTTACCTCGTATCCCAGGATGCACCACTACTGCTTCCCCAGATCTCGTTTGCCGCTTCTGAAGCATAGACGTGGTCTCGGACTTGGCTGAGCTAAGTGCCTCTTAGTGAGAATTTTTTCTGTCTAGTTTTGTGCTAAAACTTACCCAAAAGCTGTTTTAACAGCTACTTGTTGTTGTGTGACTGTGTATTTAAAGTTTTTTGTGGTAAAATTGTATTTTTTGTGGTAAGTGATCCCGTTTAAGTTAGAGGGGCCTTGCCCTATCCTAGGCGTTTTAGTTAGAGTCTAGGTTGTCTTTTGTGTAGTTTTTGTAGTTTAGTGTCTTTGAAGTTAGATAGCCATGTCGAAGGAACATAGACCATCAGGTTTTAAAAAATGTTCTAAATGTAATTATAAAATGTCCATTACGGACGACCATTCATTGTGTGTCTACTGTCTGGGTCCGAAGCACCTCCAGGAATCCTGTAGTGTTTGCCACGCTTTTTCCTCTCGCGTCCTCCAAGAGAGGAAAAATAAGTTAATTTTGAAAGGGCTTATTACCCCTTCCTTTGAGGAAGCCCTATCTTCTTCTTCTTCCCCTTCGAGGAAGAAAAAGTCTTCGGCTCCGACCAGCCCATCAGATCTGGCAGCTAAAAAGTCACGGCAGGCTTCTCCGTCGGCTCCACGGACTTCGGAGCCGAGGGCGGAACGGTCTGCCTCGATGTCTCCAGCCTCGACTCCTCTGGCTTCGGAGTCGAGAGCTCGGGCGTCGAGAGACGAGTCATCTCCATCGGCTCCACTGCCTTCGGAGCCGATGAAGGTTGCCCGCTCAGACTCTTCCCCTTCGGTGCCGAAGTCCACATCGGCTCCGAGGGAATTTGCAGTGGTAGTGGAATCTCCCTCGGCGCCAATACTTCTCGAACCCATATGGAGCCGGTCCCCCAGTCTTTCGGAGCCGGCAGAGAAGTCGACTCGGACCCGGTCGGTCTCTTCTCGGTCGTCGAGGATGTCTGATTCGGATTTAGACAGGGTGCTTCAAAGGCTTTTTCAGTCTCCGGTCTTTGCAAAATTGATCTCGGCTCCAGCCCAGTCGGCTCCGGAGCCGATTTCCCATCCTGCTATCTCGGTTCCTCCTCCAACAGCTTCGGCGCCGTTGGAGTCAGTGTTGGTGTAGCCGGTGGAGGTTGTCGGGTCGGTTCCGACCCTAACTCCAACCCCGCCCTTTGGGTCGGGGTTCGGTATGCGGACCTCCTCTGTCGGCCCCAGGGGGGACGCTTCGGGACCGATCCTTTTGGTTCCGAGCCTCCCTCTCGGTGCGTCGGCTGCGGGAGTTCCGACTGCTGTTGTGGCCTTGGGGGTTGAACCATCCCAGGACTCTGGGGGTCCCGCCTTCAAGGCCATGAGGAGTGCCTTGGCCAAATCCTCTCTGGCCACTTCTACCATCTCACCACCACCTTCCCTTGGCACGGAGACTGGCTCCTTTGCAATCCCCCTGTCTCACAACAGCGGAGCCCTTGGGCCTGAGGTTACCCCCATTGGGGGTTCCCTTCTTCCTGGAGGTCCCTCCGAAACGCTTTCGGAGAAACCTCCGAGGAAGAAACAGTGTAAGATGAAGCACGTCGACTCCCCTGATGAGTCTCTCACCTCGGATACCGACCTCGATGATGCGGAAGGGTCCCCCAAGTCGTCCTCGGATGATGTATCCTTTGCGGACATCTTGGAGGTCCTTAAGCAACTGGCAGTCCAAACCCCCTTCTGCTGAGGAGTCGGTTTTCCTCAAGGCCTTCGGGGCTCAGCCCTCCGCCTCCTGGGTGTCTCCGCCTTTCGATGAGCTTCTGGATTTGATCTCTCGAAGGGCGTGGGAACACCCGGATTCTGTTGAACCGGTGCCAGCCCGCCCCAATAAATTCCTTTTGGCTCCCCCTGATAAGGACTTTCTTTCGAAAGGTGTGGCTGTAGATGCCTTGGTGGTGGCATCTGCCACCCAGCAAGATGTGGCAGAGGCTTCAACGTCCGTCCATCCTCCTAATAAGGAGTCTAGGAGCATGGATCGGTACAGGAAGCGTACCCTTTCTTCAGCAACCTTTACATTAAGGTCTCTGAACTACTTGACGCATTTCACGAGACTGCAGAGGGATCTGGTCAAGGAGCTTTCGGATACCCTCTCCGGTAACTTACCTGAGCAGTTGGCCCAGACGGTTAACTCTCAGTTGGCTACCCTGTCCTCGTTATCCAACTCGTCCATGAGGCTCATTTCTTATGCAGCCGAAGGAGCGAGCAGAGCGGCGGGAACAGGTGTTGCTCTACGGAGACAAGCCTGGCTACGCCTGTGTCAGTTTGCGGAGGCCTTTAAGTCTTCCTTTGCCGACGCCCCCTTTGATGGGTCCTCACTGTTTGGACCCAAGGTAAAGGACACTTTGACTCGCTGCAAACAGGAGGGTAAGACTTTAACTGCCGTAGGGGCCCGGTTTTCCACTCCCTTCAGACCTTATCCCAAGACCCGAAGAGGAGGGAAAATGTGGTTCCGTAAGTCTCAAAAGCCTTACTCGTCGCAGCAGAGCAATTCCCCTTCTAGAGGCAGAGGAAGGGGAAATTTTTCAGGGAGACGCCGTCCCAGAGGCGGCAGAGGCCCCCGCAACACTGGAGACCGCGAGTCCTTTCATGGCTCCTCCTCCTTCCAGCATCCCTGAAGGAGTACCCGACTGTGCAGCTCCGGAGCCAGTCGGGTGTCGTTTTTCGAGACACCTAAAGGCCTGGGAAAATATCACTCAGGACCAATGGGTGCTCCGAATCATCGCCGGAGGTTACACCATTCCCTTCTCTCAACCCCCCCACCATCCCAAAGAATCCCGGACCCGCCACCCAGTCAACGGGATCATGCAGCCAGCGAAATATCGAAGCTGCTTCAAAAAGGAGTCATCCAACCTGTCCCCGCAGATCAGGCCGGATCAGGGACTTACTCAAGATTCTTTTTGGTACCAAAAAAGACCGGGGACTTGAGGCCCATTTTGGATCTCAGCAAGTTAAACCGATTAGTGAAAAAGTCCAAATTCCAGATGGTCACCTTGCAATCCATTCTCCCGCTTTTGGAGAAAGGTGTTTGGATGTGCTCCATAGATCTCAAAGACGCCTATTATCACATTCTGATAGATCAGGCGTTGAGGAGACACTTACGCTTCAGCCTAGGAGACAGTCATTTCCAGTTCCGAGCACTGCCCTTTGGTCTCACCACAGCCCCCAGGGTGTTCACCAAATGTTTGGCGGTGGTGACTGCTCACCTGAGAAGTCTAGGATTCCAGGTGTTTCCATACCTAGACGACTGGCTCCTAACTGCCACCTCCAGGCATCTACTCTTGAAAACTCTAGCAGCCACTATCTCCCTAGGCAACTCCTTAGGAATCACCTTCAATTGGACAAAATCTGTATTGCTGCCATCTCAGCGTATTCTGTTTATTGGTGCAGAAATAGACTCAAGGCAGATGCGAGTCTATCTTCCTGCGGAAAGGATAGCAACGCTGCAGTCTCAGGTTTGGGCATTACTCCTCAGACGTCGTGCTCCAGCGAGAATGGTCCTGCAGCTGTTGGGTTCCATGTCAGCCACCATTCTTCTGGTCCCCTTGGCAAGTTTGCATATGAGGATACTCCAGTGACTCCTATCAGTCCAGTGGTCTTATCAAGACCTTCCCCTCAGTCACCACATATTGATCACAGAGACGTGCAAACAGGATCTTCATTGGTGGCTTCTTTCCTCCAACCTGAATCTAGGGCGACCCTTCGTTCCCCCATTCCCCTCGGCCACGTTGACTACGGACACACCTCCCAGATAGAGTGGGGGGGAAATTATCTGGACAGGTTGGTCCAAGGCACGTGGCACACCGACGAGAGTCTTCTCCACATCATTATCCTGGAAATGAGGGCGGTGCTTTTAACGTTGCAAGCACTGCACGATCACCTCCCCCAGGGTACAATTGCCATTCAGTTCGACAACATGTCAGTAGTCTGGTACTTAAACAAGCAAGGAGGGACCAGGTCTTACCCCCTTTGCAGAGAGGCCATGAAGGTATGGGATTGGGCGATTGCTACCAAACGTTTCCTAGTGGCAACACACATTCCGGGGAGATCCAACGTGATAGCCAACAGACTGAGCAGAACTATTCTCTCCCCTCACGAGTGGTCCTTGAACGACAGAGTGGTAGCACAGATTTTCACGAGATGGGGAGCTCCTTGTTGCGATCTCTTCGCAACTCCCCTCAACGCGAAATGCCAGCAGTTCTTCTCTCTCACCCCAGTTCCAGGGGAGATCCCCAAGGATGCCCTAGTCCAAGTTTGGCCCCCCGGTCTGCTATACGCTTTTCCACCGGTTCCCTTTCTCCCCAAGGTGATTCAGAAGGTGATTCGCTTGGAAAGCAAAATGATTCTAATCGCCCCATACTGGCCTCGTCAAGTCTGGTCCCCCTTTCTTCACAAATATGCATTGGAGGGTCCCTGGTTCCTGGACCAAGTTCCGGACCTCTTGACGCATCAGTCAGGACAGCTCCATCAGTCCCTCCATTCATTGAAGTTAGCAGCTTGGCTACTCCTCTTCCGACCATAGTTAGGAGCCATTCTTTCGACCCTGAAGTCATGCATATTTTGTCCTCGGCCCACAAGACTTCTACTAAAAAGATGTATAGCAATAAATGGAAGAGGTTTGCTATTTGGGCCCAACTCCGAGGATTAGACCCTATGACAGCCTCGGTGTCAGAGGTTCTGAAGTTTTTAGCTTCCCTGTTCAACCAAGGTTGTTCGGTGTCTACCATCAAAGTTCAATTGGCTGCTATTTCCAATTTTCACGAGAGCGTAGAACCACCTTTAATGAGCAACAAGTTGTGCAAAGCTTTTATTAAAGGAGCTTGGCTTCTACGGCCCCCTATATCTCATCCTGCACCACCGTGGGACCTTAACATGGTGTTAGGTGCATTAACCTCATCTCCCTTTGAGCCGGCAGCAACCTGTGACTTAAAATTTCTTTCCTGGAAGACTACTCTTCTAGTTGCTATTACATCAGCCAGGCGAGTTTCAGAACTTCAAGCCCTATGTGTCAAACCACCATACCTGGTATTTCACAAGGATAGAGTATCTCTTAGACCAAACCCATCCTTTATACCAAAGGTTTGTTCTAACTTTTGTTTGCAACAATCACTGGAATTACCGTTTTTTTTCCCTAAGTATTCAAACAGAGCTGAATATACCTTTCACAGCTTAGACGTGCACAGACAATTACGTTTCTATTTGGATAGGACACACCAAGCACGAAAATCAGATCAACTGTTTGTGTCCTTTTCGGATAGTAAATTAGGCAAAGCCGTCACAAAAGTCACTATTGCCAAGTGGATCAGAGACTGTATCAGTCATATTTATCTCATTTCAAATAAGGAACTTATAGTTCCAGTGAAAGCTCATTCTACCAGGGCTATGGCCACTTCGGCAGCCTTTCATTCCAAGCTTTCTATTAGTGACATTTGTGCGGCTGCTACGTGGTCTTCTCTACACACCTTTATTTCTCACTACAAATTGGATGTGGCATCTAGGGGTCGAGCTTCCTTCGGTTCCACGGTTCTCAGGAGCGTTTTCCAGTGAGCCACCCAGGAATTAGGTGCTAGGGACGCTGTCCCATCTGTAGAGAATGTAGGCGAGATAGGATCACATTACATCTTTTAGTTATGTACTTACCATAACTTTAGATGTATGGGATCCATCTCGCCTACATTCCTAATAACCCACCCTCCTTTCCCCTGCCTCGTAGGCCAGAAGAGACCGGACGATCCGAATTCAACTTCTTCCTCTCTTGAAACACATGGCAATGTTATAACAATAGTCTATGTGTGTGTGCATGTGTGCAGACAAACAAGATCTGGGGAAGCAGTAGTGGTGCATCCTGGGATACGAGGTAACTCAGCCAATAAGGGACTGCGTTCTATTGTATAGCGGCCGAGTCGGAGCCGAGGATTGGCTCCGAACCCATCTGTAGAGAATGTAGGCGAGATGGATCCCATACATCTAAAGTTATGGTAAGTACATAACTAAAAGTTTCTTCGGATCCATTGGTCCCTTCTCATTGGAGCAGAGGTACCTTTGAAGCCATGAGAAGAGTGATGACCCCAGGACATCTACAACTTTAGGTTCAACTATCCTCCCCAAAAGCGCCTGTGTCCACTTCTGCCTCACAGATCCCTTTGAAGTGTATAGACCCTGAGCCTCAGGAAGCCGCACTGAGTGGCCCCTCCTCTTCCGAGACCTCACCAGAAGTTCCCACTGCTGAGGTTCCCAGGAAGAGAATTTGCAAAAGGAAGCACCTAGACTCACCGCAGGAGTCTCTCACATCTGATATTGACTTAGATGAATCAGAAGGGTCTCCACAGTCCCCCTCTGAAGATATCTCATTTGCAGAGATATTAGAAATCTTTAAGCAGAGGGGTGGTTGGAAGTTCACCAACCCTACTGAAGATGAGTCAGTTCTCCTGAAGGCTTTCGGGTCTCAACCCTCCACTGCTTGGGTGTCTCCGCCCTTCGATGAGCTCATGGAGCTGGTCTCACGAAGGGCGTGGGAGTCTCCGGACACCATGGAACCTGTTCCTAGGAGGCCCAATAAATTTATTTTTGCCCATCAGGATAAGTCCTTTCCCACAAAGGGAGTACAAGTTGATGCCATGGTGGTGACGGGAGCCACCAAAAAAAGAGATGTCAAAAACATCTTCCTCTATCTATAATCCTAACAGAGACTCTAGGATCATGGATAGATATGGGAAGTGCATGTACAGTTCAGTGACTTTTGCCATGCGTTCACTGAACTATCTCACACATTTTACAACACTGCAAAAAAACCTCCTAAAAGAACTTGGAGATACTCTTCAGGGTACGGTAGCTGCAGGAGCTTCAGACAAAGTTGCCTCCCAGCTTGCTACACTCAATTCCATAGTGAACTCATCCATGCATCTCATCTCATACGCAGCTGATGGAATGAGTAGGACAGCGGGTACAGGAATTGCTCTTAGGAGGCACTCTTGGATGTGCTTGTGTTCCTTCCTGGAGCCCTTTAAGTGATCCTTTGTCAACACCCCTATTGATGGCTTGGCCCTTTTTGGGCCCAAAGTTAAGGAAACTTTGACCACGTGTGAGCAGGAAGGAAAGACTCTGCTGTCAGAGTCCATTTTTCCACCCCTACTAGACCCTACCCCAAGGGTCAAAAGGGAAGAAAGATGTGGTTCCGAAAAGCCCAAGAAGCCTTTCTGGACACACGTGGTGAACCCCCCTCCAGGGGCAGAGGAGGGGTCAATAATGGAAGATGCCGCCCTCCTGGCAGAGAGGGTCCGCAAAACCAGGGTGACAGAGACCAGTTCTTTGGGAACCCCTACCAGTGCTCCTGAAAGGAAGCCTGACTGTCCTGCTCTGGAGGCAGTCAGGGGTCGCTTATCTTTGTATCCAGATGCCTGGCTCAAAATAAATGACAGCTGGGTACAAAGTATCATTTCCAGAGGATATTTCATTCCCTTCAGCATTCCCTCTCCATTGACAACAAAAATCCTGGATGTTCCACCCAGTTACAGTGAATAAGCAACACTAGAGGTCCAAACGTTGCTAAGAAAAAGAGTCATCCAACCAGTCCCAGCAGACCAGACAGGATCCGGAACTTACTCAAAATTTTTTTTAGTTCCAAAAAAGACAGGAGACTAGAGACTGATTTTGGACATCAGCAGACTAAACAGATCTGTCAAGAAAGAGAAGTCCTGGATGGTTACGCTTCAATTGATACTTCCCTTCTTAGGGAAAGACAATTGGATGTGCTCGATAGATCTACAGGATGTGTACTACCATATAAAAATGTCCAGACCATCCAGGGATCATCTGTGCTTCCGTCTGGGAGCCAGTCATTACCAGTTTCGTGCCCTGCCCTTTGGTCTCTCTACAGTCCCCAGAGTGTTCACCAAATGTATGGCAGTGGTCATGGCTCACCTGAGGCGTTTATGATTCCAAGTCTTTCCATACTTAGACAATTGACTCCTCACCGCCACCACCAGGTATCAGCTAATACAAGCCAGGGACATCACTCTTACTATTTGCAATCAACTGGGCATTACCATAAATTCAGAAAAATCTGCCTGGTCACCACAGCAGCATATCGTTTTTATTGGAACAGAATTGGACACCACCACCACCACTTTAAAACTTCCAGCAGAAAGAATTTTACTACTTCGTCAGCAAGTCCAGAACATCATATCCAGAGACAAGGCTCCAGCATCAAAGTGCTAAAGTTGTTAGGCATGATGGCATCTGCAGTAATAGCGATGCCATTGGGTCGCATGCACATACAGATTCTACAATGGCTGCTGTTCACTCAATGGTCTTATCATGAGCTCCCAATGTCTCATCTCATTATTGTAATGAACACATGCAGAAAGAATCTTCGGTGGTAGTTGACCTCTCTTCAAGTAACGATAGGTCGTCCTTTTATTCTACCCTCACCATCAGCCACAGTGACTACAGATGCTTCCCTGATAGGGTGGGGGGGGGCATTTTCAGGCAAGAACAGCCCAAGGCACATGGACCAAACAAGAGAAACAACTGCATATCAGTGTCTTGGAGATGAGAGTGGTACTTTTGGAGTTGCAGTACTTTCAGGACTCTCTTCCTCTGGGAACAGTTGCGATTCAGATGGATGACATGTTGGTCTGGTACTTGAATAAACAAGAAGGATCCAGGTCCTTTCCCCTTTGTCGCAAGGTCCTAAGAGTATGGCAGTGGGCTACATCCACCCAACACTTTCTGATAGCAATGCACGTCCCGGGGAAATCCAACGTGATTCCAGACAAACTGAGCAGGGCAATTTTGTTGCCTCACAAGTGGTCCCTCAAAAAAGTGATAGCGGAGAGAATATTCCACATGTGGGGCCAGCCTTGCTGTGACCTTTTTGCTTCCCACATGAACACAAAATGCAGAAGCTACTTTGCCCTGATTGCCCCTCCAGGAGATTGCCCAAGGGACGCACTCGTACATGGTTGGCCTCTGGGTCTCCTTTATGCATTCCCACCAATTCCCTTGATACCCAAAGTACTACAGAAAGTAAATGCCCTGGGAAGGACCATCATTCTAATAGCCCCTCATTGTCCTCATCAGATTTGGTTCCCCTTCCTTCGACTTCATCTGTTGGAAGAGCCTTGTATTCTGGACCCAGTTCCAGAATTTCTGACACATTCATCGGGGGCAGTGTCCACATACTCTGCTTTTTCTGCTAGCCTTCCTATAGACAATATTTGTGCAGCAGCCACATGGTCAAGAACTCATACCTTTATCATTCATTACAAAGTTGATAAGGCCTCCAAGGACAGGGCCTCCTTTGGTTCTACTGTCTTGAAAAACATACTCCCGTGAGCCACCTTAGAAAAATGATGCTTGGGACGCTACCTATCTGTAAGAATGAACGGCGAGACAGAACAGCTTCACATAAAGATGTCATGTACTCACCATAACATTCCATGTGAGTTGTTCATCTTGCCTTAATTCTTACTTCCCACCCTCCTAACCCCTCCAGGTTTTTTCGAGGACTGAGATACTAGTTTTATCATGGTTGCTCTATCTTTCCATGGTTTTTACCTAATAAAAAGTGATGAAATGGCATATGGTGTTGTTAGAGGCAGCAAACAAGATCTGAGGTAACTCAAGGTGCATCATGGGATAGGGACTTGGCCTTGAGCTGTCTGAAGACCTCGAGCTTTGTAGTAGGCCGACTCGGAGCCGAGGATTGGCTCCGAACCCATCTGTAAGAATGAAGGTGAGATGAACAACTCACATGGAATGTTATGGTGAGTACATAACTTCTTTTTTTGTTATATTTGCATTAGTTTGTAGACAAACCAAACATCCCTTTAAAACTGTCTTACACAGCTTTTTTTAGACATGGATTCTTCTGTTTCACTATACTCCATAACTTTTCTATACCTTTGTAGCCCAAAATCTTGTGATTATATTTGACCAACTGGTTAGCTAGATCTCCCGGGTATATGGTATTTTTTCTCATCTAGCATTGGATAGACAAAGATTGCCTGTTTGACATCGCCTTTCCGCATACACCTGTTCAATTGTTCAGGAATCCCCTTCTGTTTTTGAAGGGTTGCCAAATCCTGTATTTCTACAGGTGTAGTGTTTTCAACTGACATTACCTTGTCTGTGTATTCAAAACACTCATGTGGGTCTAGCTACTCACCTGTTTCAGCTGCTTGCTTTGCCTTGGCATCTGCCAAAGCATTTCCTCTAGCCTCTTCTGTGTTACATTTTTGGTATGCTTTGATTTTGACAATACTAAACTTTCCCTGTAAATCATTCTGGGTAATCAATGCCCATAACTCCCGTAGTACTGGAGCATGTTTTAGGAGTTTGACAACACTGTCAACAAATCCCCTTCTGGCCCAAACTGCCATGTGTAAGCGTAAAGAATTTACCACATAGGCACTGTCACTGTAAATATTGACAGGTTCAAAATGTTGTAAAGCATATTTTACTGCTTCTAATTATGCCTTTGGCTGACATATAACCTGGCAGTTTCTTCAGAATAAGCTTTTGGCCATCTCCTAGGATTAATGCAGATCCTGTCAAATATTTCCCATCTTTCCAAAAGTCTCTTCTGGGCATTCTAAACTCTGAACACAATTATAGCTTTTTCTCTCATAATTGACAAGATCTGAAAGATAATACTTGTCCCTTGACTGTATTTGTACATCCTTGGTACTGAATAGAGTCATCCATTTTGCAAAAATGGTCACCCCCCCTCTGTGATTTTACTAATTTCCATGGAATTTAATAGAATCTTAATAGACTGATGTGGTGTCTGCACAATTATTTTTGAAACGACTGTCAAGTATTCCATTTGTTTAATTCCCCAATAAATGGCCAACAGTTGTTGAATGCATGGGTGATACCCCTTCTCAACTGGTGTTAACTTCCAACTGCAGAAAGTCATTGGTCAGTGTCCTTTCTACCTTGCCCTCATTTTCCTGAGGCCAATATTGCAGGAGAACTGCCAAAATAGACTCATTTCTTGCAGCTGCCTGTGAGATGAAACCTTGCCTATCGTCAGGTGCTACTAGTTCAGTGGCCTGTGACATTTTTTTCTTTAGGAGTTCAAAAGCCTCTTCTTCCCTCCATCCCCGTTTCAAATGTGGTTCCTCCTTTTGATCAACTAACATTTTATATAAGGGTGCAGAAGCCGCTGTGTAATCTTCTATGAACTCTCTGTTATAGTTCATAATCCCTAGAAATTTAAGCAATTCTGAAATGGTCAATGGCTGAGGCAATTCTAGAATTCCTTTTACTCTCTCCCCACAAGAAGATGCCCGTGGGATGGACTCTCATTCCCAAGAATTTCATTTCCTGTGAAAAG